>NC_089778.1:818504-848504 GCF_040412425.1 Macrobrachium rosenbergii | reverse complement strand
AGGACACGAGGACCTGGGTGAGACAGTACCTTCAGTGCCAAACCAGTAAAATTAGTCATCACACCGAGTCCAGAGTAGGCGAGTTTCCACAACCGGGGCGGCGGTTCGGCCATATACACATCGACGTCGTCGGGCCTCTTCCCCCGTCAGGCGGGGCCAGATATCTCCTGATGATTGTTGACTGCTCAACCAGGTGGCCCGAAGCTACGCCCATGCAGGAAGCCACCGCCAGTGCATGCGCCGAGGCCCTCCTCTCCACCTGGATCAGCCGGTTCAGCATCCCGGACCACATAACCACCAACAAGGGCCCCGCCTTCCTGTCTGAATTGTGGTCCACCCTGGCACGCCTGCTGGGGACAGCTCACCACACCACCACCGCCTACAACCCCACAGCCAATGGCTTGGTCGAGTGCTTCCACAGGTCCCTGAAGGCGTCTCTCATGGCCTGCTGCACCGCTGAGGATTGGAAATACCAGCTGCCATGGGTCCTCCTTGGGCTGAGAACAGCCCCCAGAGCCAATGGCAACCCGTCCGCAGCTGAGAAAATCTACGGAGAGCCTCTTGTAGTCCCAGGCGAACTAGTCACAGAGGCTTCAAGATATAGTCGGCAAGTTCGCCCCCTGTAAGCGGACATACATCGACAGATCAGTCGCCTTCATGCCGCCTGGCTTGTCCTCCACCACTCACATCTTCGTCAGGGATGACGCCGTCCACCCACCACTGACCAGGCCCTATAGGGGGCCCTTCCGCGTGCTGGAAAGGAATAACAAGGCTTTCCGGCTCGCCCTTCATGGAAAGGACGACTGGGTGTTGGTCGACCGCATCAAGCCCGCCCTCCTGGAGGAGGACACAGACGTCACCGCACTGCACCCTCCACCTGAGCAGTCATCTCCGCAGCCGGGCCGCCACGGAAAGAGGACACGCGGCCGCCCCCGGAAACATCCGCCCACACCCGCAGCCAGCTGCTCCCACGCACAGCACAACTCCCCGCTCACTTCACGTAGCCACAGCACTCTTCAGCACCCCAGCAGATGCGTCGATTAATTAGACGTTACCCACGTCTTGATTGGGGGGAGTATTTGTAAAGTCCTCGCTAAGCAGGTTTTCTGTGGTGGCGACCCATTTTCTTTGCCTCTTCTAGGATCGCTGCTCCTAGGATAACAGGTCATGCAGATTCAGTCATACCCAATCATTTAAATTGATTTATGTAAATATTTACCTGTCACAAACTTGTATGTTATATGTTTCTTTTTCTCAGGTATCAGAATGTATTGAACTTCGTTGTTGTCCATTTGTGTAACTCAAAGTGTACTTGTTCATTGTATTTATTGTCAAATTTTATTGACCTCAGGTCACCCTAGTTCTCATTGTACTTCTCGGCATGACGTCAGTCCGCCACTATACAAACCGCCTGTGTCCTCAATAAAGTAGCAGTTACCTTATCCTGCTCGTTTCTTTCACACCTCTTAAAAGATCTTAAATATATCTTGGCAATCTGAGGCAGGGCAGGCGTGGGAAGCACATGGGTGAATCATGTAGCAAGAACGCTTCACATTGGCCAAATGTGGAGTTACTGATTTCAGGAGGGTAGCTGCTGCATGACTTTTCCCTAGCCTCACATTTGTGTGTCTGAACAAAACCCTTCAAAGCTTTCCAGAGGAATATTTTTAGATATGAAACGCTCCTTGAGAGCATCAGAGAGACTGCTGCTGCGGCTGCTGTCATGGACTTCCATAATATACAGGAACGAACTGCAAAAATATCTATTTAGAAAATATTGTACAATGAGACACATTTTTGCTTGTGTGTGCTTCTATCTGAATGTGGTTTCATCAACAATGACTGAAAATAGAGGTGGATTCATGCAGGGTTTCGCATAGTTCGTCAACAACACTGGAAATCAAAAACATGTCGCACTCTATTCGAAGCTCTTTGTTAACCCAGAGAGACTATTTTTATTTAGGAAGTTCTGTTAAGGAGCATAGCTCTGAGTCGTCCAAGTCAAGGCTCACATTGAGAAATCGACGTTTGGCGTTCGGATATAAAAGTTATCATTCAATTTTAGGAATCAGCCAAAAAGGAAATTATAGTGATCTCCAGTCTATATTCATTATATCCATGATGTATGGGGGAGAGCGGTGATGGTTCGGACACTTTTTTTTTTATTTTTGTCCAGAAGTAAGAGTTTAAGGAGCAGTGATTTTCTTGGCATGTCAATGTGTAGCCTCAGCATCCTACATTTACGAGTGAACGTGGCAAGTCGTATACTTTACGATACTTGAAGCTATTTATCTTCAAATACAAGTTTCCAAAATGTCCGGATCATACCTACCTGTGGTGAATGATTTGGACAAGAGCTTGGGATGATTCGGACACTTATTATAATTGATGATATTTACCTTCAAGTCAGATGATAAATGAAACAAATACCATACGAAATGTTTTTTTTTTTAATAATCAAAATCATCTTGAAAGCTTATTCTCTCCCTTGGTGAATGGCAGGCAGAAAATGTAACTCAAATCCACGATGTTTGCTGAGAATAAATGTTAAAGTAGTCTTAAAGAACTTTGTATCCTTCAAAACAAGAACTAAATTTGAAATATCCTTGCTAACAAATTTTTAAATAATCAAAATATACTGGAATTTATTCTCTCCATGAGTAAAAACCGAACACAAAATGTCTCTCAAATACATGACATTTGTTGTGCCTAAATGTCACACTTGGCCTAACCAATATTGTATCCTGCAAAACAGAAATAAAAAAAATTGAAACACCCTTGTTTTATTTTAGTACTCTGCTGAACTGGGTTTGGAAGGACTCCAATGACTGCCTCTGTACCAATAGTTCCTTCATCCTCAATTGCTGGAAATTTAAAACTATTAGTAGCAAATTTCCTTGATTTTCTTAAATAAGCAACCTGAAATTCATTATCTGTGTCTAAGTTGCAGATTCATTTACCTGCATAACAGACTTTTTTACTGGATCTATCCCAACAAGAACAAAATCTCCCTACTCTGGGACTTTATCAATGAAACCAACTTCTGTGTCTTTGATCTCCTCCTCTGGGATGTCAGAAGAATTATTTTTAAGCTCGGCTGTCAAGAGATCTTCAAGGAGCTGAAGACTGGTCTGGTCCTCTGTGTCTATCTTTTTTTTGTGTTTTTCTTGCTTTTGATGTTCTTGAGCTTTCATTTCCAACATTTATATCCTTCTTGGCTTTTTCTTTTTCTTCTGTTCTTTCTGTTCACATTCAAGCTTTTCTGGAGTGTCCATTTCAATCATGCATCTTCCCCGCTTTCTAACTTTAGCTGTCCCCTTCCTCTCTCCAGCTTTTGGGAATGGTGGAATATTTTCATGAGGAAAGTGCTGTTGATGATGTAAGGTGTGGCTGTAAAATCTCTTCTCCTAGTTTAGTCTGGAAAACAACAAGGTTTGTTTCATTGCAACTTGTCATCCGAGCTAGGCTTGTTGCCTCTGGACTTCTTAACTGAGTAAGATGGTAACTGAAAACCCTCCTGGTCAACCCCTGTCTCTATCTCTCTTCTCATAACCATGAAATGTGCTCCGAGGGATTCCAGACTTAAAGAGCAATTGTTCAGACCGAACCACCCTTGTCTCTAAACTGCCGAAGTGCATTTTCTATAGCAGCAGCAGCAGCAGCATCCCTTTCCCCATTGGTTTTCTTCCTCTACTTTCGTCCCATGACAGGCCTGAGGAACTAGAATCAATCAGAAACAGAAGATAGGCTATTTTTCTTTGCAAGGAAGGCTTCTATGATGGGTTTATGAAGTGCTTTATAAGGTAATGAGCGACCAATGAATGCATGGACACAAAAAGTTACTTAAATATTGTTAGTGGAAATCTTTCCTTTGTTGGAGTTCACACATTTAGCAACACTGCCTGAGTCTCGCGATTTCACGGATTTCTCGGAGCTGAGGGCCCCTGGATCTGACGTCTTCCCGAAATTGTACTGTCCGGACCATCCCACTGTCCGAATCATCACTGCTTTCCCCTACTCACTATTGGAAAGTGCTTGAAAAGAAGTTACTGTCCTGACTCATCCGAACCTAAACGAATCTTAAAAAACATTTTTATTCTAAAGAAAACTCCCCAATCTTCTCAAAGTAGGCACAGTTAGTTTCAGGGGATCATCTAAATAATGTGGAGAGAGAGAGAGCTCGTATAACTTTTGAAGTGTGTTCTGCTACGGCGCATTTTTTAATTCTTAATTTGGTTTATTTGTCAAAACATTCTTTACACTATAAAGGCAGTGACGTCGCTATAGGGGCGCCATGGGAGGATCGCCCCCTCCCCCGAGTAAGATGCAGCCCCCGCCCCCGTTGAAATTCCCTTTGTAGTTAAACTTGAACCCTTTCGTGATCAAAAGCAGAATTATGGTTGTAGGTTTCCAACACAAATGGCGTTTGTTCATGATATTTTTGATCTAGCTTAATGCTATCAACTCCTGTATGAAGTGACTGAAATTATAGTTTCAGTTTTGAATAGGCAACGTGCAATGCAATTTGCTACTTTCCAGGAGAGGAGATGAATAAAGGGAATAAATGCACAGGTTGAAATTTTGAAGAGAGTTTGGAGGCTCGTCAGTCTTTTGTGCTGTTGGTGATCGCACTGTTTTCATATATTTACATGACAAGGATATTATTACCATACTAGGCTATAGTTGAAAATTAAGGCTTGATCATAGAAATGAGGCTCTTGTTGAATAGGAGGTTGTGAGGAAATTTACGCTACAGTATTTGATACATTTGCATATGGTAAGAGTTGAAAACTAGTCGAAAATTGAGCTCTGCCATTTCAAATACAGGTTTACCAGTTACTAATACTATTATTTTCCTTCATTCACGTGGATATATTCATTCGAGAATAGTCTATTTTCCTGATTACAGAATCGGTATATTAGTTCTGTCGTGTCCATTTTCTTTGGCACCACCTACTGCACTGTAGGCTACTGTACATCCCCCCACTGATGGAATGCCAGCTACGCCGTTGACTAAACGACCCAGTACAATATTGCTTTTGATTTGCAATTTCAGCTGCACCAGTATCGCCAAATCTCGGCAAAATCCGCATTTATATTCCGACTATAGTGTAACCGTAGGAGCTATAACTCCAAAACCCTTGTTGGATCAATATTTCCAAAAAAAAAAAAAAAAAAAAAAAAATTACTGATGCTCATATTTGGCCTTATGAGATTTATGGAAAAACTTTTCCTAAAATATATACAGCATGCAGCCCCATATGAAACCCTCACCGTAGCTGCACCAATACAATATTGCAATGCTGATCCGACCGAGAGGGGAAAAGAAGGAGAAGGAGAAGAAGAAGAGGAGGAAGACAAGACGCCCAACTAGAGCTACGTGGCGTTGCCACACCGCAGCTACTTGGCGCTGTGGCACCGCAGCTACGTGGCGCTGTGGCAGCGGGTTGCCACAGCTTGGAAACAGTGGGAAAGACAGGCAGAGCATTTACTGGGCGACCCCACACTACCCTACATCCCCCACAATTTTCTTTACCCTAAGAGAAGTCTGATTACCCTAAGTGGAAGCACTGACTGAAGGTCTCTCTCTCTCTCTCTTTTGCTGTGCGAGACGGGACGTCGTCGTGGCTTATCGGGTGGGACGTGTCTTGAACACCACTGACTGTTGCCAGGCAACCGGTGCCCTGCGACATGTGCCATCGGAAGAAGGTGGGTGCGAGGGAGGGAGGGCAATGTCCATGTGAACTTCATAGTTTACTTATGAAACACCACAATTACTCGGTACTTCACGTGAAGTGGCCACTGTGCGACACTGGCTGCCCCCACCCCTGCTTCCCATCCCGAATCCCAGGCCGGCAACTGCCTGTCAGCAGTGTTGCCACTCCTTGGCTTGTTTTATTAGATCCTGGCTTTTTAAGCTTCTCCTTGGCGTCTTGGCTTTTTTGTGAGGAATTTACTTGAATCTTGGCGTTTTTGATGGTTTGAACATCAAAATTATTAATTTTAAAATATAAATGGCTTAATTTTAAGTAATATGGACAAAATTGTGTAATCACGCAATCTCAGTCTTGTAATTGTGTTACATATCGCATTCTCAACGTGTTGGAACGTGCTCGCTCTGCTGCTGTTGTAGAATTGCATGATTCCAGATGTACAATGACTGTCCTAAATAATATTCAGCAATTGTTAATGAAAACACAATCATTCTGTCAGTTTGCTAAAATATTCATTAGGCAAATTGGCGGCCGCCAGGGCCGTTGCTGCATCACTTCACTTTGGCGGCAAGTTTGTAAAGACTGGAGATTGAGTGACATACTGGCTGGGTGTTTACTGGTTTATTGGTGGTTCCTTACTGAGATCAATGTAGAGCAGCCCGTAAGCAATGTACATGTTGTTGTTTTAGATTTATGTTGTTTTAGATTTAGCTGGCCTTGTGCCAGCACGGGCTCTTGCTTCTAGAGCAGCCCGTAAATTTTGAGATTTAGAATCTTCAAAGATGTTATTGACGCGTGCGAGCGGTAAAGTAGCGTCTACACACAGGCAGGTAAAAACAGAGGTACAGATTCGGGCATCTGTGTTTGTCGGCAGACAAACAGATGGCGATATCAAGAGACATGATTAACATACAGTGATGAAACATACATCAATGGAAAGGCCAGGAAATTCCACATGTGGCCAATTGCATGAGATTCAAGACAGATTAATGAATACAATGCAGTAGCATAATATATGTAAAATGGCAAGACGTTTGTCATCTTCACAAACAGAAACATACATACAGTTTGATACAGAAGATTCGGTGGAACATTATGAGAACATGATTCGAATGCTTGCATCACAATGCAAGTAGTGGTGATTGTACATAAACCAAGACAACAATGGTTAGGGAGAAACAGACGGAAATATTGTATAGTTGAAGTCACGTTCCATTAGAGAAAGAAAACGAGATGCTCTTGTTTTGTCTTGTTCACTCCGATGGATGACGATTGACGAACGCACGAACACACACGTGTTTGGAAGAGACGGTGTCGGGCTTTTACAAGTTAGCCTAGTTGTACAGTCGATATTGTTTTGTGATATTTCTCTAGGCTATAAAGCTGAATATCATTAGTTGACCTAAAAGAAGATGAGTGATTCAGAGGAAGCAGGTGTTAGTGGCTATTCAACTCCACCAAAAAAGAAGACAAAATGTGGTATCAGCAGTGCTTTAAGAAAGAGTGGTTAGTGGATCCTGAATTTAAAGACTGGCTTCAGGCTGATGCCAAAGACAAATATGCTGCTGTGTGTACAATCTGTGATACAAAGTTAAAAACTGCAACAACAGATCTATATTGCTTACTCACAAAACTTCAGCAAAGCATTTGAAGAGCTTTGCCTCAAAGAAGAGTTCTGTGAGCATTGAATATTTTGTGGAAAAAAAGAAACCAGAACAAGATTTTCAAAGTAAAGTACAGTATATACAGCTGAACTCCATCTTGCAGCATACATGGCTGAAAATAGTGTGCCATTTTCTCATGCTAATCATTTAGTGGAAATGCAGAAAAAAATGTTCCCAGAGTGTCAAATAGCACAGGAGATGAAAATGAAAAAGACGAAGGCATCCTATGTCATTCAAGACAGAATTGCATGGGAAGAAAAACAAGAAATTGCTAAAATATGTAGAGAAAATAGGTTTGCTTTAATTATAGATGAAAGTACCGACATTGCGGTGTCTCAGATTTTAGCCATCTTGGTTAGATTCTATGATAAGAAGAGACTGAAAGTAACTGATGCACTGTTAGATATAGTTGAAGTTGACGATGCTAGTGGGGAAGGCCTATATCGACTTGTGAAAGAGTTACTTATCAGCAAGGATATACCTTTAACTAATGTCATTGGATTTGCCAGCGACAACTGCTCATCAATGATGGGTAGTAATACCGGATTCCAGGCACATTTGAAGAAAGATGTACCTTCAATATTCGTGATCGGCTGTGTTTTTATACCATTCCTTCGCCTTGTGCTCAAGATATGCTTGTTCTCATTTACCATCATATTTGGAGGCATTTTTGAAGAACGTATGCTGCTATTTTGCACGCAGTAGTAAATGGCAAAGTGCATTCAAATTAATTCAAGGCATTGTTGACAGTCCCAAGCATAAGATGTTGAAGCTATCTCAGACTTGGTGGCTGTCTCGAGGAGAGGCATATAATTTAATAGGAAGAATTTTGGAACAATGGGAAGCATTGGTATTATTCTTTGAAAGTGAAGCAAGAACAGATAAAATTGATGGAGCAGCTGGGATTTTCCAAACAATGAAAAATAGGGGCACAAAGCACATGCTGCTATTTTTAAATTACAAAATTAAGAAGGTAGATAAGATGAATACAGAATTTCAATCTGAATATTTTAGGCCAAGTTCCCTCTTTTCCACCATAGCAGATGAATATCGAAGCATAATTGGAATGTTCATCAAGCAAGAAATCCTAGAATCCCATAAACTTTCAGAAATTGATCCAAGAAATTGTTCCAATTTTCTTGACATAAAAGATCTGCACCCAGGAGGACGATGTGAAGCTCTACTGTTGAATGAGCCTATAGGGGAAGGTGAAAGAAAATTTCGCCTTGAATTGCCAGAACTTTCTAATAGAGCTTTGTGTGCAAATGAGGGAAAGGTTTCCTTTTGAAGATGATAGTGTACTAGCTCTTCTTCAATTTCTTGAGCCTAAGCTTTCCTTGTCACCGCAAAAAAGGGTAAAGTCGATTATTAAACTTGCATCTCACTTCCCGCAATTAGTCAAAGATGAAGACCTTGATGATTTAGATGATCAGTGGCAAAGTCTTCTGCATGCACGCTCTTCCACAGAGAAATTAGACCAGTCACCATGTACATTTTGGGCAGAACTGGGTAATATTAAGGATGGTACCAACAAATGTAAATTTGGTATTCTTTCTAATTTTATGTGTCATCTTTTAGCTCTCCCTCACTCGTCGGCTGCAGCAGAAAGAATTTTTTCACAAGTAAACCTAATTAAGAACAAACAAACAACCAGGTTATTAACGGACACCGTATATATTTTTGGTATATATTTCTATTGGTATGATAATGTGATTTTGACACTCCGGTAACTTTTAAATCGAGGCTTTTTATGGCCGATCTTGGCAATTTTTAAGGCCACGTCTTGGCTTTTATGAAATATCAGAGTGGCAACACTGCCTGGCCTGCCAGTGCTGGCTCGATGTTGCTGGCTGCACGACGCTTGGAGTCTGGGAGACGGCGACTGGAAAAAGCTTCAGGGAACCACAGAAGAGCGATGGCTGCTGCTGCTGCTTCTTCTTTCAGTATGAGCTCCTTGGTAAGCCTCTTCTCCTTCGCTTTCTTCCCTCATCCCGCTGGGGAGGGGGGGGAGGAGATCTCAAAATCATGACGTCCATATGAACAGATGTGGATCGAAAGTGACACTGAAATCTCAAAGGTATTTCTACGTCGTCGTCCTCTGTTGCATCAGACAGAGACAGAGACAGAGAGAGGGGTGGGCACTTCAAACAGTTAGTGCAGGGGCGTTTCTAGACATTTTGGGGTCCGGGGGGCATTGTCCCATTTGGGGCCCCTCTTATTGGGTGGGAGGCGAGCGAAGCCAACCAAAGCAGCTTGGTGGTTGGGGCGGGGCCGCTGTAAGCCCCCGGAAATGTTTTAGAATAAGTGCAATTGTTGGATCATATTAAAGGCACTCGTAAAAGCAAATTTCAGAAATTTTAGTTCATAAACTTGGCATTTTGGGGCGCCAGGAACGCCACTGAGTTAGTGGTAGAAGAAGTGAGGCACAAACAGCATTCGGAGGCAAGGCTTCTTTGGTTAGAACTTGGCCGAGACTTTCACGGGTGCTTGAAACAGTGCCCCGACCTCCAGAGACCCCGAACAACCTGATGGGTTGACCAGAGCCTGTGGTTTTGTGCCACTACCGTCAGTTGCGGTATTTGGGTCGAGTGGCCATTCTTGGCAACTCTGACTGGTGGCAATCTTGCCTCCGATGTAGCCAGACTCCCTCACTTTGTAGTGATTGCTGCTGCTGCTGCTGCTGTGCTCGAGGGGGAAGGGGGGGGGGGCACAAAGCAGCATTAGCCTCTATCTGAGCGAGTCTTTGTCAGTTCGCTACAATGTTCGTCTGTCTGTTTATTGCAGACGTCGTTTTTAGGGCGCGGGGTGGGGGGGGGGGCTTCAAAAATTAAGTAACGCCTTAGGGGGAGGGGTATTGTTAAGTGTTATGAGTGAAGGGGGGGAGGGGGTGCAGCCATAATCTACATAACATTTTCAATTTTTTTCCTTTATTTCCTTTGAAAAGATTTAATGTAGAAGACAGGAGAGAGAGAGTGAAGATGCAATAGACTTTTCTTAGATTTTAGTAATATTGAGAATATGCTCTGTCATTTTTTTCCTTGATTATGTTTAAAAAATGTCACAAACTCAACCCTTGTTTGTACTTCAACATTTTCTACTATGTGTATGTATGTATGTATGTATGTATTATGACATAGAATGATATGACAAACTTCCGTCCCTTTTCCGAGCTCCGACATTCTCTGCTTGATGCTTCAATAGGACTTCGAAAAATGTCACAAATGAAATGAAATGAATCCTCTTCTCAACACTTTGGCCTCAGACTCTGAGGCTCAGAGGACATTTTCATTGCAAAGTTACCTCTGATTCTTTAATACCATGACATTAAAGTTTTCAGAAAAACCAAAAGGTATATAATAATTTCCAGGTATTAGGCTACACTTCAATATATTCTTGCATTAAAAAAGGGAAGCAGCTTACTCTTTAAGGGAGGCTATTAGCTGTGTTTCACACACACACACACACACACACATATATAATATATATATATATATATATATATCATATATATATATATATATTTCAATATTCTATTATATATATATATATATATATATATATATATATATATATATATATATATATATATATATGTATATATATATATATCCATATTGTCAAGGATTTCCATTCTTCCCTCCTAGTCAACCACAATTTATTTGAATTTCTAATAAAAAAAAAAATATTCTCAATTAACTGCTAGGCAAACCAATATGGTGTACAAAGGAGGGTGTCCCACTTATTTTGAGCCAAGCAGCCATCTTGTGAGAGACCTTTCTTCCCACGTCGCAGAAAGCGTTGGAGAAGAATTCTCCCTCTTTCCCCACTGTGTAGAGTAGACAGTAACAGGAAATAGACGTTAGGACCCCTATTCCTTTGGTCTTTTTACTGGCAAGGAATTTGCTTTCAGGTGAGGCCTATTGTCCAGACGCCCGACGCCACTGCTCCAGCAGGCAATCAAGCACTCTGTCCGGCCACATCTCCTACCTCAGGTGGCGGCCCAACTTTACGATTGTAAGCCCGAGACATGGTATTTTGGAGCTCAAATATTCATCTGAAATAGGTAAGCCAAGAGTCAATTTGGCATCAGTCACCTTTGTTTCTCTTCAATAACTTCCTTCCATTTCTCTCGTTTATTTTCCAAAGCTTCCCCCTTTGTGTGATGGCAAGCATGTGTTCCTTGTTTCAAAAAGCCCAATCCACTCTATTCCAAGACTGTGATTAAGTGATTTCTCATATTTATAATCTGGGCTACGTAATGTTTAGACTTTAAGAACGTGCATTTTGTGTAATATCATTTTGTGCATTTTGTGTAATGTTTTCCTTTGTGCAGTATTGTGAGTGTGTTAACCTGGAACTCTCTTCCAGGGGACTGCATAACCCTGCCCAGTTTGCAAATCTATGCCAAGATATCCCTTACTGACTGCCATCCAAAGTTCCTAACCATTCCTGGTCGCAGCCGGATCGCAAGAATCCATTGCCAACACAGAAATCAACTTGCAGAAACTAATTGTCACCATCCTGGGATTTACCCCTTTCATTTCATTGTTTGTCTGTAAACTGCTGCATTTTGGGCATATCTTATTTACTTACTTTAATGTGAATTGTTGCATATGTGGTCCATCGTATTTGCCTTGCTTGTGTGTAAATTACTGCATTCATGGCCTATCATGTTTGACTTACTTGTCTGTAAACTGCTACATTTTGGTCTATCATATTTGCCCCATTTTCTGTAAATAAGCCCCTTAAATGTAAAGAGAGTTCTAATTCCAAATTGGTGACCTTTGTTCCCCGGGCTAATCAATGAAAACCTCAAGGTAAGTCCCTTTTACATTCCTTTTGTTCATAATCGGGGACCCCCCTTGGCCCATAAGGCAGTCCTTAGTATAAACCCATCAGTGCAGCTCTCATTATAGATTTAGGAAATTTCAGGTATAGTGACTTGAGAATATGTTTTTCCAGTTTTGCTGAAAAAGGAGGATTTAGGGGTCTGGGTGTGTGCATTTACATGATGTTTAAAATAAACTTATTGCGGCAATTTATTCTGCTCTTAGGATTCAGGAGGCAATACAACCAGTGAAGCCAGGATTTGCTTCTAATGAATTGCTGCATATCTTTCAGAGATGAAATTTGTATCAGAGGATATCCTATTCAATGTGCTGTAATCTTTTACAATTGGCACGTGTCTGAAGTCTTGAATCTAAGTCAGATAACTCTGCATCCATACAGTTAATACATTCTGGACATTGACTACATACATTTCTATACGTTTAAATCATTTTGACCTCCAGTTTGCCCCAGCATCTGTCATTGCCTTAACTTCATAGATGCAACGCATACATACAAAAAAATCCTTAGAATCAAATTAGTAAATAAAACGGAACATATTCAGTGTCAACACGACTTAAAAGTAGATTCCACTTCCCGTTTTCTTTGCTGTTGCAGCTGACTGACAGGCAATTTGCCTTCCCGTTTTCTGTCCTGTTGTAGCTGACTGACTGAGGCAATTTGCGGAGCCATAAGTCGTTCCTTTTGGATCTAATCGTTGTGTTCTTTGTCCTGTTATTACCTGTCACATCTGACCTTTGTTCTTCTCGTAGATCAGTGCATCAATCATTCTCACGTTCTTCCTACTGATGTCTGCATTTAAATTATTGTATTAATATTACCTGTATGTGTGTGTGTGTGTGTGTGTGTGTGTGTTATATTGTGTGTACTTAATTCTGTTTCCATTCTAGAGGCTGGTTAATTATTTGACCTTTTATATTACAGTATGATCCAGACACTGTCATTTCATTGCAAAAAATACACAAAGTTGAGTATCTATAATTGCCAAAATTCATCTTTTATGCTTTTCATAACTTTGATAATGATAACTAGCTTCACGGATTTTGCAGTTAGGTAAAATCAGTATTCAGGTACACTCCCAGGTATGCGTTTGGTATATACACCTGTTGCGGAAGCGAAGCATGTCCAATGCAGCTTTAAAACCATTCTGTCTGGCTGGGAATAGATGTTGAAGGAACTATGGGCAGGAGAGCAAAGGCTCCACGAATCATTTGGTCTCTTTCGCCTGTCCTTGTCTTTATCTTTGACTTTATCTTTAGCTTTATCTTTGTCTTTATCTTAAACTTGATCTTAAATTTTATCTTTACCTTTACCTTTATCTTTGTCTTTATCTTTATCTCTATCTTGATCTTTAACTTTATCTTTATCTTTATCTTTATCTTTAACTTTATCTTTAACTATATCTTTATCTGTACCTTTCAACTTTATCTTTATCATTATCTTAAACTTTATCTTTATCTTTATCTTTATCTTAAACTTTATCTTTATATCTTTATCTCTTTGTTTAACTGTATTTTTATCTTTATTTTTTTATCTCTATCTTTATCATGTATTTTGGTTTGTTTCTGAATCTCATTGTGAATTCATTCTTATGTAATCAGAATCTGGTATTATTTGGTTTACAGATATGGCTGCGTCTCTGATTTCTCTGAGTAAAGTGGTTTGTGTATTGGCCCACATCCGTCTATCTATTTATCTCTTTGTTTATCTGTCTATCAATTTGTCTAAATCATGCACGCACGCAAACATACATACATTATATACAGATATATATCTTATATGTATATATATACAGTATGTATCTATATGAATATATATATACAATTTAATTTAATACATATGCTGAAAATTTGTTGATAAGGCACAATCTTTCGACCACTATACATAGGCCTCGTCTCTAGGAAAAGTAATAGAAGACGTTACAAAAGAATATTTTTTATGGGGTAAAAATGCGTGTTGGATATCCTGCAGGTATAAAAAAAAAATCCCATTCTCTTGTAATGGGTCCTACTAAAATTTTGTTATTCATCTATGAGAGAAAATGGGAAACATTTTCTTATAATCTTTTGCGATTGTTTCACTCTACCTTCATCCAGCTGTACGCAAGACGTTCTACTCTCTCGCTTCACCTATATTGTTTGTCCCTATTATTTTGGACACAGCTCCAAAGGGAAGCCTTGATAACCGGATTAGTAAATGAATGAAGATGCTCTCTCCTTTCCAAAGTTGGACTCGAACCCTTGCATCATCTGCTTTCTTTATTATGTATAGTTAAGATAATGTGATGAAGTATTCCGCATGGTATTATGAATCGTGTGTATATACAAGTATATATATATATATATATATATATATATATATATATATATATATATATATATATATATATATATGCTTATGTAATGTGTGTTTTTCTATATAACATATATATATATATATATATATATATACTCATAACTAATAACATATATTATACATATACATATATGCATCATACATCATGAAAATGAGAGAAGAGTTAAAGGTTTACTCGATTATCTTTTCTTCCCCATATTGCAGATCTCAGCCCCATTACAATTCTCTTTATTAGTTACTTAATTCTTTAAGGCTTAAGTAACTAATGACGGATTAACAATCAAGTAATCATTTGCAAACTCATGGCCTTGAAGAATTAAGTAACTAATAGAGAATTGTAGTAAATTTGAGATCTGCAATATGGGAAAGATAACTGAGTAAACCCTTGCTTTCAACTCTCATTTTCTACATGTATGTATGTATATAACATGTATAATATATACATGTATATATATATATATATATATATATATATATATTATATAGAAAACACACACACACACATATATATATATATATATATATATATATATATATATATATATATATATATATATATATACTGTATACACGATTCCTTAATACCATGCGGAATACTTCATCACATTATCTTAACATACATAATAAAAGCAGATGATGAGTTCAGAGTCCAACAGAAAGAAGAGCATCTTCATTCATTTACTAATCAGTTATAAAACCCTTTGGAGCTGTCCAAATAATAAAAGGACAAACAATATAGGTGAAGCGAGAGTAGAACGTCTTGCGTACAGCTGGATGAAGGTAGAGTGAAACAATCGCAAAAGTTATTTTTTATAAGAAAAATGTTTCATTTTCTCTCTTTCATGATGAATAACAGAAATTTTAGTAGGACCCATTACAAGAGAATGGGATTTTTTTTTTATACCTGCAGGATATCCAACACGCATTTTTACCCCATAAAAAATATTCTTTTGTAACGTCTTCTAGTACTTTTCCTAGAGACGAGGCCTATGTATAGTGGTCGAAAGATTGTGTCTTATCAAATTTTCTTTACATATATGCATATACACATATAAATATGTATGTATATATAACGTACATATATAATACATAAATATATATAAATATAGATATATATCTGTATATAATGTATGTATGTTTGCGTGCGTGCATGATTTAGACAAATTGATAGACAGATAAACAGAGATAAATAGATAGACGGATGCGGGCTAACACATAAACCACTTACTCAGAGAAATCAGGAGACGCAGCCATATCTGTAAACCAAATAATACGAATTCTGATTACATAGGAATGAATTCACAATGAGTTGAAACAAACCAAAATACATGATAAATATAGAAATAAATGAAAATAGAAATAAAATATAGCTATAAATAAAATTAAAAATAAAAATAAAAATATAGATAAAGACAAAGATAAAGAAAAAGATGAAGATAAAGATATAGTTATAGATATAGATATAGCTGTAGTTATAGATAAAAATAAAAATGAAATAAGATATTGATAAAGATAAAAATAGAAATAAAATAAGACAAAGATAAAGTGCAAGACAAAGATAAAATTTAAAGATCCAAGTTTAAGATAAAGACAAGATAAAGCTAAAGATAAGTCAGATAAAGACAGGACAGAAAGAGACAAATGATTACCATTGAGCCTTTGCTCTCCTGCCTTATTTTGACCCTTCAACATCTATTCCCAGCCAGACAGAATGGTTTTAAAGCTGCATTGGACACAAAAGCTTTGCTTCGCAACAGGTATATACCAACGCATATTCCGAGTGTACCTGAATACTCGATTTCACCTGCTCCAAAATCCGTGAAGCTAAAGTTATCATTATCAAAGTTATGAAAAAGTTATTAAAAAGATGAATTTTAAGTAATTATGATACTCAACTTTGGTGTATTTTTGCAATGAAATGACAGGTTCGATCATACTGTAATATAAAAGGTCAGTCAATTAACTGCAGCCTTGTAGAATGGAAATAGAATTAAGTAATAATAATAATAATAATAATAATAATAATAATAATAATAATAATAATAATAATAATAATAATAATAATAATAATAATAATTTAAATGCCAGACACTCTGGGTAGGGGAAGAACGTGAGAATGATTGATGCACTGATCTACGAGAAGAACAAAGGTCAGATGTGACAGGTAATAACAGGACAAAAAACACAACGATTAGATCCAAAAAGACGACTTATAAAATCATAAATTGCCTCAGTCAGTCAGCTACAACAGGACAGAAAACGGGAAGGCAAATTGCCTGTCAGTCAGCTGCAACAGCAAAGAAAACGGGAAGTGGAATCTACTTTTAAGTCGTGTTGACACTGAATATATTCCGTTTTATTTACTAATTTGATTCTAAGTTTTTGTATGCATTTGCATCTATGAAGTTAAAACAACCCGACAGATGCTGGGAGCAAACTGGAGAGTCAAAATGATTTAAACGTATAGAAAGTATATATAGTCAATATCCAGAATGTATTAACTGTATGGATGCAGAGATTATCTGACTTAGATTTAAGACTTCAGACGTGCCAATTGTAAGGTACAACACATTGAATACGAGATATCACCTGATACAAATTTCATCTCAGAAAGATGTGCAGCAATTCATTAGAAGCAAATCCTGGCTTCAATGGTTGTATTGCCTCCTGAATCCTAAGAGCAGAATAAATTGCCGCAATAAGTTTATTTTAAACGTCATCATGTAAAAATTTACTAATAACTCAGACCCCCCTAAAACCTCCCTTTTTTCAGCAAAACTGGAAAAACATATTCTCAAGTCACTATACCTTGAAATTCTCAAATCTTGATAATTGGGAGAGCTGTACTGATGGGCCCCGCGTTACTGGCAAGGAGGCTAAACCTCCTTGTTGGTGGGCCTACCCTTGCTAGCGATTAATACAGACACAATTTCGTTTCATTTGCTTATTGATATATTATCATTTATTTATTTTATATAGCAGCTGGTTATTTATAAAATGCATAATTGGTTTTGCGTGAGTTTTACTTTTTTACTTGTTTTTGTTCTTTTTCCCCCTCAAGAGCGTCTGTTCTGTGTGAGGCCATTTTTGAAGAATTCTGCCTTAAGGATTGTCCATAACGCGGTACAAATGCCAACAACAGAGTTTCAACAAAATCAATATTAACTCCCTTGAGAGCGAATTTACAGTGAAGTTCATGAGGTGAATAATACTATTTTAATTATAATATACAGATCAAGACAGCCAATGCTGCCCACAGAACTAATATCCTTCAAGAAAAATGAGTAGTTTTCAATCGTGTGAGAAAGAGAGAGGGCGTAAATCTGGAAGTACAGAGGATGGCAGCCATATTCTTTGATGAGCAGTATGAAAAGAATATAGAGCAACAGCTCCTTGAGTTTTTGACAACCGACAGAGTGGAGGAGACATACAACAGAGGATCTCTTGAAAGCAACGGCCAAAATAATGTCTGTAAAACAAACACGAGTACGTGACCTTTAGCCGTAGTTGAAGTGAATCCCAGTTGGAGGGTGCTGATAAGAGTCTGCTGTCATGAAGTCACCCAGATATGAGATAGATTAAAAAAAAGTGTCAAAGGAAGCTTTTAGCTTTTTCAGGTTGGCGAGGAAGCTATAGTTCAATTATGCTGGAAAAGATGGAGAAACTTTGCTTTCCTGTCGTTTAGCTGGAGATGAATTTAGAAGAGGAAACTGTTGAAAAAAAAAATTAAGTCAGACTTTTCCTCTTTGCAAAGGATATTAGCATTACAAAACATGGCTTTGCAGTGATTCCACGAAGCTTCAAAAGAGAGCAAGATGGCTAGGTATGCTCTCACCGTGACCTCTGAGAGAGAGAGAGAGAGAGAGAGAGAGAGAGAGAGAGAGAGAGAAGTTAGTTTGATAAAGAAAGTATGTATACCTGTACCTTCCAACCAGCACCCTGAATGATACATGGCACAGACAGAATTTCAGAACAGGACATTCTCAAAGATAACATCAGAATAAGTAAACAAGACGTGCTGGTTTGTGATCTTATATGAACGGCAGTTTCAGGAGGAACAGGAAGGGATGTGAAAATAGATTGCTCTTGCAGCGATCCATCCCACTTTAATATGAAATCTGGAGTTCTAACAATTCTCTCTCTCTCTCTCTCTCTCTCTCTCTCTCTCTCTCTCTCTCTCTCTCTCTCTCTCTCTCTCTCTCTCTCTCTTGAGAGTGATGCTTCCGTAAACCCATTTCTTATCCTGCAGTCACGAGCAGCTGTGTAATATATATACTCTTTCAGTAATTCTGGGGATGAGAACGCGCGTATCCCTGAAGCTACCTCTCCAGATGAATACTTATTGCAACAGAAAACTTGAAGCGGACCCAAAGTTATCTTTACACTGGGAAATTTTTCCACGATTTTATAAAAAGCAGATATTTTCTCACTACATCCCTGCCACCCTCGTCACAGCCTTTCTTTTTATCAATCGTCTGGTCTTAATGAGATATACGATTAGAAGGTTTGAGGAAGAAAGTTATCCGTTTTCAAAATAAACGTGATGCGAAGAAATATTATCTCAGGTCCTTCTAAAGCTGTTGGAGAGAAGACTTTTGAATTTTTCTGCTGTTTTATACCATAAATCTTTCTTTAATAAAGGAAATTTCAAATATGAGCTGAACTTTTACAACTGACAACATTGGTGTTCATTATTTTCTATTGTAACCTTCTATCCAGAGAAACTATCTGGTTATGAATTCATGCCAGTTATTACTTCGGAAACCAGCTTTATGGAAAATAGTTAAGTTGAGGAAAACGATTTATTCCTAATTCACTTTCAATATGGTTTCGCAACGATTCCACCTAGTTCATATCCTCAGATGTTTGGTTGAATTACTTGGTTGAATTTTGCTATTTAGGGAAAGGACATGTCAGGTTATTAATATGATTAACTAGCCCTTATTCTTTAACTTTATTTAACCACACATACATACATAAATATATATATTATACACACATATATATATATGTATGTATATATATATATATATATATATATATAACATGTATATATATATACATATGTATATACATATATACATACATACACACACACAAATATATATATATATATATATATATATATATATATATATATATATATATATATACGTGTGTGTGCACATACTGCGTGTGTGTGTGTTTACAGTATGTATCTGTCCCATTTCCTCTCACAGGGGTGGCTACAGAATAAAACTCAACCAATAACTATGTTCATCCTTTAACTGATGAACTGTGATGAAACAAATTAGTGGACCGATTGAACCCACAGCTAAGCTCGAATGAGAGAGAGAGAGAGAGAGAGAGAGAGAGAGAGAGAGAGAGAGAGAGAAGCAAAATATCAGATAGATAAGCAACTACAACAGGATAAAAAAAAAAAACATGAGCATCGAGACAATACACATCATATAAAGAAACATGAATGTCAGAATCTTCAAAGCCTTTTGTTCCATAAATAAACAGCGTTTCTTTGATACCTTTTACGCAAATGCCCTTTGAAAATTCTATCTAGTCTGCAAAGTACAAATGTATGAATATATATATATATATATATATATATATATATATATATATATATATATATATATATCCTACTCACATGCAATACATACATATACGCGTTCATACATACACATACACGCACACACACACTATAGATATATATTATATATATTTAAATATATATTTGTTTATATATATGTATGTATATATATTTGTATATATACATTTCTATTTGTATATATACATATATAATCAAAATTACGCAAATAGGTTAAATGAATGGGCCTGATGGCTTGAAACTGGTCCACTGGAAGAGAAATATGTATTTCCAAGATAGGAAAATAAATTTAAAAGGCACTGTACACCTGAGTTGTTTCTGTCAAAGGACACATCAAAGCCTACGTGTTTGAATTACACACAACTCGTGGTGTGTATTTATGTAAAATACTCACTCCGAAAGTTAATAATAAATATATTTCGTAATGGACCTTTGCATATATTACATTTGACTGAAATACCAAGAAAAAGCCTTCACGACTAAGGGGGCCAAGGTTCAATAGCGCCACCAGCACCGCCCTAGAGTGAATCTAGCTGGACTGAGAGTTCAGGTTAAAATTGGCTACATTTTACTCGGGAGTTCTTGCTTGCTTGACTCTGCCCTTGGGGAGGCCACTCAGTTCTCTACTGAATCCTTTCTTTGCTTCGGGAGCTTTGGAGGATGTAGTGCAGTTGGCACTTCAGATGTTCAAGCGAAAATGCAATACATTTCTACACTAATGCTATTCTTCTTGCATTTCAATACATTTCATCTATTTATCTATTTATTAATTCATTATTTTTTTTAATACGTGGGATCTCTTCTTTCTGTATTTCCTTTTACTTCCTCTTACTGCTTCCTAGTGAACACCATATTCTTTGGATGTTTGAATTTCAAGTCAATGGCCCTTGTGGGCTTGTTCCATATGAACAGGTTTCATCTTCAAATTAATAATGATAATAGAAATACATAAGACACCACTTCGTACTTGGGAAACCTGTGCCTCGTATTATGAAGGAATTTCATTCTCTACCTTCAGGCTGCGTTACTTAAAATCATCGAACTAAAAACTGAATGGTAAAAATGGTTGTTAGATACCTTACATATTTTGACCACAGACGGATACCTTTATCGTGCACAGAAAGCCAACGCACTCATGCACTGAAGCTGTTTTCTCAGCGATGGTGTTTCAGGAATAATTATGAGTGCTTGGAGACTATTTTTTGAGACAATTCGTCAGTATCCGTTCTATTTAATCTAGCGAATCGTATTCTACAGAGCAGTGGTTCTCCAATTTTTTGGTATCTTTACCTACCCCGGCAGTGGTGTGAGAGATCACCATAACCCCTACCCCATTCCTCTTCAGTTATGTGAGGTTATAATACAAAGGAACGGAAAATATTGGAATGCGTAATTTCTAATGCATTTTATACGTAAGGCTCTTCATGGCATTCTTATTTTCTTTCGGGATTGAAGACAACGAATGTTGGAGGTATATAACTTGCATAATAATGATAAAAATGAATCTATTTACTTCTGTATTATTAATTAATTAAATAATTAATTTATTAATTTATCTATTATTATTATTTATAAATTACTGGATTTTACTCCAAAGAACTATTACTTTTAGAAAGTGTACATTCTCCCCAAGTGACTTCATTACCCCAGTTTTGAGAACCACTGTCAAGAGTCTAGAGAGTTCTGCAGAAGCAGGAAACAAATAATTCCGATTAGAAAAATATATAGCCTACGTAATTCAAGCGTAACAAATTTTGACTGATGCCTGAGGATAAGAAAACTTTTTTTTTATTAATTTTCCATCAAAAACCCATTGGGGATTCGTTCGTTAATACAAATCTCAACATTAAACGAACCAGATTTGATGGCGAAGTACGCATATTACGGAAAGTATAAGTTCTCGAACACGAGACAAAGAGCAGCGAGAGAGTGTTTTAGATGCGTTCAATGCTCACAGAACTCTTCTTTGAGGCAAAGCTCTTCAAATGCTTTGCTGAAGTTTTGTGAGTAAGCAATATAGATCTGTTGCAGTTTTTTAACTTTGTATCACAGATTGTGCACACAGCAGCATCAGCCTGAAGCCAGTCTTTAAATTCAGGATCCACTAACCACTCTTTCTTAAAGCACTGCTGATACCACATTTTTGTCTTCTTTTTTTGGTGGAGTTGAATATCCACTAACACCTGCTTCCTCTGAATCACTCATCTTCTTTTAGGTCAACTAATGATATTCAGCTTTATAGCCTAGAGAAATATCACAAAACAATATCGACTGTACAACTAGGCTAACTTGTAAAAGCCCGACACCGTCTCTTCCAAACACGTGTGTGTTCGTGCGTTCGTCAATTGTCATCCATTGGAGTGAACAAGACAAAACAAGAGCATCTCGTTTTCTTTCTCTAATGGAACGTGACTTCAACTATACAATATTTCCGTCTGTTTCTCCCTAACCACTGTTGTCTTGGTTTTTGTACAATCACCACTACTTGCATTGCGATGCAAGCATTCGAATCATGTTCTCATAATGTTCCACCGAATCTTCTGTATCAAACTGTATGTATGTTTCTGTTTGTGAAGATGACAAACGTCTTGCCATTTTACATATATTATGCTACTGCATTGTATTCATTAATCTGTCTTGAATCTCATGCAATTGGCCACATGTGGAATTTCCTGGCCTTTCCATTGATGTATGTTTCATCACTGTATGTTAATCATGTCTCTTGATATCACCATCTGTTTGTCTGCCGACAAACACAGATGCCCGAATCTGTACCTCTGGTTTTACCTGTCTGTGTGTAGACGCTACTTTACCGCTCGCACGCGTCAATAACATCTTCAAAGATTCTAAATCTAAAACAACAACATGTACATTGCTTACGGGCTGCTCTACATTGATCTCAGTAAGGAACCACCAATAAACCAGTAAACACCCAGCCAGTATGTCACTCAATCTCCAGTCTTTACAAACTTGCCGCCAAAGTGAAGTGATGCAGCAACGGCCCTGGCGGCCGCCAATTTGCCTAATGAATATTTTAGCAAACTGACAGAATGATTGTGTTTTCATTAACAATTGCTGAATATTATTTAGGACAGTCATTGTACATCTGGAACCATGCAATTCTACAACAGCAGCAGAGCGAGCACGTTCCAACACGTTGAGAATGCGATATGTAACACAATTACAAGACTCAGATTGCGTGATTACACAATTTTGTCCATATTACTTAAAATTAAGCCATTTATATTTTAAAATTAATAATTTTGATGTTCAAACCATCAAAAACGCCAAGATTCAAGTAAATTTCTCACAAAAAAGCCAAGACGCCAAGGAGAAGCTTAAAAAGCCAGGATCTAATAAAACAAGCCAAGGAGTGGCAACACTGCTGGCAGGCAGTTGCCGGCCTGGGATTCGGGATGGGAAGCAGGGGTGGGGGCAGCCAAAGTGTCGCACAGTGGCCACTTCACGTGAAGTACCGAGAAATTGTGGTGTTTCATAAGTAAACTATGAAGTCCACATGGACATTGCCCTCCCTCCCTCCCTCGCACCCACCTTCTTCCGATGGCACAGGTCGCAGGGCACCGATTGCCTGGCAACAGTCAATGGTGTTCAAGACACGTCCCACCCGATAAGCCACGACGACGTCCCGTCTCGCACAGCAAAAGAAAGAGAGAGACCTTCAGTCAGTGCTTCCACTTAGGGTAAATACCCTAATTTAGGGTAATCAGACTTCTTTTAGGGTAAAGAAAATTGTGGGGGATGTAGGGTAGTGTGGGGTCGCCCAGTAAATGCTCTGCCTGTCTTTCCCACTGTTTCCACGCTGTGGCAACCCGCTGCCGCAGCGCCACGTAGCTCCAGTTGGGCGTCTTGTCTTCCTCCTCTTCTTCTTCTCCTTCTCCTTCTTTTCCCCTCTCGGTCGGATCAGCATTGCAATATTGTATTGGTGCAGCTACGGTGAGGGTTTCATATGGGGCTGCATGCTGGATATATTTTAGGAAAAGTTTTTACATAAATCTCATAAGGCCAAATATGAGCATCAGTAATTTTTTTTTTTTTTTTTTTTTTTAAATATTGATCCAACAAGGGTTTTGGAGTTATAGCTCCTACGGTTACACTATAGTCGGAATATAAATGCGGATTTTGCCGAGATTGGCGATACTGGTGCAGCTGAAATTGCAAATCAAAAGCAATATTGTACTGGGTCGTTTAGTCAACGGCGTAGCTGGCATTCCATCAGTGGGGGGATGTACAGTAGCCTATAGTACAGTAGGTGGTGCCAAAGAAAATGGACACGACAGAACTAATATACCGATTCTGTAATCAGGAAAATAGACTATTCTCGAATGAATATATCCACGTGAATGAAGGAAAATAATAGTATTAGTAACTGGTAAACCTGTATTTGAAATGGCAGAGCTCAATTTTCGACTAGTTTTCAACTCTTACCATATGCAAATGTATCAAATACTGTAGCATAAATTTCCTCACAACCTCCTATTCAACACTAGCCTCATTTCTATGATCAAGCCTTAATTTTCAACTATAGCCTAGTATGGTAATAATATCCTTGTCATGTAAATATATGAAAACAGTGCGATCACCAACAGCACAAAAGATTGACGAGCCTGCAAACTCTCTTCAAAATTTCAACCTGTGCATTTATTCCCTTTATTCATCTCCTCTCCTGGAAAGTAGCAAATTGCATTGCACGTTGCCTATTCAAAACTGAAACTATAATTTCAGTCACTTCATACAGGAGTTGATAGCATTAAGCTAGATAAAAAATATCATGAACAAACGCCATTTGTGTTGGAAACCTACAACCATAATTCTGCTTTTGATCACGAAAGGGTTCAAGTTTAACTACAAAGGGAATTTCAACGGGGGCGGGGGCTGCATCTTACTCGGGGGGAGGGGGCGATCCTCCCATGGCGCCCCTATAGCGACGTCACTGCCTTTAGTGTAAAGAATGTTTTGACAAATAAACCAAATTAAGAATAAAAAAAATGCGCTGTAGCAGAACACACTTCAAAAGTTATACGAGCTCTCTCTCTCTCTCTCTCTCTCTCCACATTATTCAGATGATCCCCTGAAACTAACTGTGCCTACTTTGAGAAGATTGGGGAGTTTTCTTTAGAATAAAAATGGTTTTTAAGATTCGTTTAGGTTCGGATGTGTCAGGACAGTGACTTCTTTTCAAGCACTTTCCAATAGTGAGTAGGGGAAAGCAGTGATGATTCGGACAGTGGGATGGTCCGGACAGTACAATTTCGGGAAGACGTCAGATCCAGGGGCCCTCAGCTCCGAGAAATCCGTGAAATCGCGAGACTCAGGCAGTGTTGCTAAATGTGTGAACTCCAACAAAGGAAAGATTTCCACTAACAATATTTAAGTAACTTTTTGTGTACATGCATTCATTGGTCGCTCATAGAACCCATCATAGAAGCCTTCCTTGCAAAGAAAAATAGCCTATCTTCTGTTTCTGATTGATTCTAGTTCCTCAGGCCTGCCATGGGACGAAAGTAGAGGAAGAAAACCAATGGGGAAAGGGATGCTGCTGCTGCTGCTATAGAAAATGCACTTCGGGAGTTTAGAGACAAGGGTGGTTCAGTCTGAACAATTGCTCTTTAAGTCTGGAATCCCTCGGAGCACATTTCATGGTTATGAGAAGAGAGATAGAGACAGGGGTTGACCAGGAGGGTTTTCAGTTACCATCTTACTCAGTTAAGAAGTCCAGAGGCAACAAGCCTAGCTCGGATGACAAGTTGCAATGAAACAAACCTTGTTGTTTTCCAGACTAAACTAGGAGAAGAGATTTTACAGCCACACCCTACATCATCAACAGCACTTTCCTCATGAGAATATTCCACCATTCCCAAAAGCTGGAGAGAGGAAGGGGACAGCTAAAGTTAGAGAGCAGGGAAGATGCATGATTGAAATGGACACTCCAGAAAAGCTTGAATGTGAACAGAAAGAACAGAAGAAAAAGAAAAAGCCAAGAATGATATAAATGTTGGAAATGAAAGCTCAAGAACATCAAAAAGCAAGAAAAACACATAAAAAAGATAGACACAGAGGACCAGACCAGTCTTCAGCTCCTTGAAGATCTCTTGACAGCCAAGCTTAAAAATAATTCTTCTGACATCCCAGAGGAGGAGATCAAAGACACAGAAGTTGGTTTCATTGATAAAGTCCCAGAGTAGGGAGATTTTGTTCTTGTTGGGATAGATCCCGTAAAAAAGTCTGTTATGCAGGTAAATGAATCTGCAACTTAGACACGGATAATGAATTTCAGGTTGCTTATTTAAGAAAATCAAGGAAATTTGCTACTAATAGTTTTAAATTTCCAGCAATTGAGGATGAAGGAACTATTGGTACAGAGGCAGTCATTGGAGTCCTTCCAAACCCAGTTCAGCAGAGTACTAAAATAAAACAAGGGCGTTTCAATTTTTTTTTTATTTTTGTTTTGCAGGATACAATATTGGTTAGGCCAAGTGTGACATTTAGGCACAACAAATGTCATGTATTTGAGAGACATTTTGTGTTCGGTTTTTACTCATGGAGAGAATAAATTCCAGTATATTTTGATTATTTAAAAATTTGTTAGCAAGGATATTTCAAATTTAGTTCTTGTTTTGAAGGATACAAAGTTCTTTAAGACTACTTTAACATTTATTCTCAGCAAACATCGTGGATTTGAGTTACATTTTCTGCCTGCCATTCACCAAGGGAGAGAATAAGCTTTCAAGATGATTTTGATTATTAAAAAAAAAAAACATTTCGTATGGTATTTGTTTCATTTATCATCTGACTTGAAGGTAAATATCATCAATTATAATAAGTGTCCGAATCATCCCAAGCTCTTGTCCAAATCATTCACCACAGGTAGGTATGATCCGGACATTTTGGAAACTTGTATTTGAAGATAAATAGCTTCAAGTATCGTAAAGTATACGACTTGCCACGTTCACTCGTAAATGTAGGATGCTGAGGCTACACATTGACATGCCAAGAATATCACTGCTCCTTAAACTCTTACTTCTGGACAAAAATAAAAAAAAAAGTGTCCGAACCATCACCGCTCTCCCCCATACATCATGGATATAATGAATATAGACTGGAGATCACTATAATTTCCTTTCTGGCTGATTCCTAAAATTGAATGACAACTTTTATATCCGAACGCCAAACGTCGATTTCTCAATGTGAGCCTTGACTTGGACGACTCAGAGCTATGCTCCTTAACAGAACTTCCTAAATAAAAATAGTCTCTCTGGGTTAACAAAGAGCTTCGAATAGAGTGCGACATGTTTTTGATTTCCAGTGTTGTTGACGAACTATGCGAAACCCTGCATGAATCCACCTCTATTTTCAGTCAATGTTGATGAAACCACATTCAGATAGAAGTACACACAAGCAAAAATGTGTCTCATTGTACAATATTTTCTAAATAGATATTTTTGCAGTTCGTTCCTGTATATTATGGAAGTCCATGACAGCAGCCACAGCAGCAGTCTCTCTGATGCTCTCAAGGAGCGTTTCATATCTAAAAATATTCCTCTGGAAAGCTTTGAAGGGTTTTGTTCAGACACAAATGTGAGGCTAGGGAAAAGTCATGCAGCAGCTACCCTCCTGAAATCAGTAACTCCACATTTGGCCAATGTGAAGCGTTCTTGCTACATGATTTACCCATGTGCTTCCCACGCCTGCCCTGCCTCAGATTGCCAAGATATATTTAAGATCTTTTAAGAGGTGTGAAAGAAACGAGCAGGATAAGGTAACTGCTACTTTATTGAGGACACAGGCGGTTTGTATAGTGGCGGACTGACGTCATGCCGAGAAGTACAATGAGAACTAGGGTGACCTGAGGTCAATAACATTTGACAATAAATACAATGAACAAGTACACTTTGAGTTACACAAATGGACAAAACGAAGTTGAATACATTCTGATACCTGAGAAAAAGAAACATATAACATACAAGTTTGTGACAGGTAAATATTTACATAAATCAATTTAAATGATTGGGTATGACTGAATCTGCATGACCTGTTATCCTAGGAGCGGCGATCCTAGAAGAGGCAAAGAAAATGGGTCGCCACCACAGAAAACCCGCTTAGCGAGGACTTTACAAATACTCCCCCCAATCAAGACGTGGGTAACGTCTAATTAATCGACGCATCTGCTGGGGTGCTGAAGAGTGCTGTGGCTACGTGAAGTGAGCGGGGAGTTGTGCTGTGCATGGGAGCAGCTGGCTGCGGGTGTGGGCGGATGTTTCCGGGGGCGGCCGCGTGTCCTCTTTCTGTGGCGGCCCAGCTGCGGAGATGACTGCTCAGGTGGAGGGTGCGGTGCGGTGACGTCTGTGTCCTCCTCCAGGAGGGCGGGCTTGATGCGGTCGACCAACACCCAGTCGTCCTTTCCATGAAGGGCGAGCCGGAAAGCCTTGTTATTCCTTTCCAGCACGCGGAAGGGCCCCCTGTAGGGCCTGGTCAGTGGTGGGCGGACGGCGTCATCCCTGACGAAGATGTGAGTGGTGGAGGACAAGCCAGGCGGCATGAAGGCGACTGATCTGTCTATGTATGTCCGCTTACAGGGGGCGAACTTGCGGACTATATCTTGAAGCCCCTGTGACTAGTTCACCCAGGACTACAAGAGGCTCTCCGTAGATTTTCTCAGCTGCGGACGGGATGCCATTGGCTCTGGGGGCTGTTCTCAGCCCAAGGAGGACCCATGGCAGCTGGTATTTCCAATCCTCAGCAGTGCAGCAGGCCATGAGAGACGCCTTCAGGGACCTGTGGAAGCACTCGACCAAGCCATTGGCTGTGGGGTTGTAGGCAGTGGTGGTGTGGTGAGCTGTCCCCAGCAGGCGTGCCAGGGTGGACCACAATTCAGACAGGAAGGCGGGGCCCTTGTTGGTGGTTATGTGGTCCGGGATGCTGAACCAGCTGATCCAGGTGGAGAGGAGGGCCTCGGCGCATGCACTGGCGGTGGCTTCCTGCATGGGCGTAGCTTTGGGCCACCTGGTTGAGCAGTCAACAATCATCAGGAGATATCTGGCCCCGCCTGACGGGGGAAGAGGCCCGATGACGTCGATGTGTATATGGCCGAACCGCCGCCCCGGTTGTGGAAACTCGCCTACTCCGGACTCGGTGTGATGACTAATTTTACTGGTTTGGCACCGAAGGCACTGTCTCGCCCAGGTCCTCGTGTCCTTCCGCATTCCGTGCCAGATGAACTTCTCTGTCAGCAGCTTGGCCGTCGTCCTGCCGGAGGGGTGGGACAGCCCATGGATGACGTCGAATACCTGGCAGCGACAGGAGGCAGGCACCAGGGGGTGAGGCTGGCCGGTGCTGACGTTGCAGAGGAGATTTGGACCCCGGGGGCGAGGGCCACGTCCCTCCACTTCAGGGATGTGATGGCGGTGCGGTAGGCTGGAGTCTCCGGGTCGGCGGCCTGCTCCCGGGCGAGGTCCTCGTAGTTGATCCCAAGCTGCTCAGCGTTGAGCTCAATTCTGGAGAGGGAGTCTTCTTCAGGGTTCTTCCTGCCAGGGAGGTATTTGACTGAACAGGTGAACTCTGTGATGGCCGCGAGGTGTCGTTGCTGTCTGGAAGACCATGCGTCCCCCTGCTTGGTGAAGGCGTGGACCAGCGGCTGGTGGTCCATGTAGATTGTGAGGGGCGTACCCTCCAGGAGGAATTTGAAGTGCTGGACCGCCCGGTATACTGCGCAGAGTTCCCTGTCGAAGGTGCTGTAGTGGGCCTCCGCGGGGTTGAAAATTTTTGCTGAAGAAGGCGATGGGCTGGGGGGCGCCGTCGA
>NC_089778.1:143504-181004 GCF_040412425.1 Macrobrachium rosenbergii | reverse complement strand
TTGACTTTGGAATAACTTCCAAGTCAAGTGATTTCGATATGATCCATGTTGAGGGAGGAAGGCCCCAGGAGACTTTTCTAGCTTCCTAGCCTCAAATAAACCTAAACTGCTGCTCCAAAATATCGATTATTTGAAGACAGCAAAACGAGGTAACAATTATGGACAAAGTAAGATGATGGCGCACAATTGATGACTTCGAAATTACACTCACGATATAAACAGAATAAATAACCGCTCAATCATAATCAGAGAGAGAGAGAGAGAGAGAGAGAGAGAGAGAGAGAGAGAGAGAGAGAGAGAGAGAGCAACATAACTCAGTGTAATTTCGACTCAACGGTGATGGTAACTTTTCTAAATAGTAATAGAATAGAATAGAATAGAATATATAATTTAGGCCAAAGGCCAAGCGCTGGGACCTATGGTGGTGAGGTCATTCAGCGCTGAAGCTGAATTTTACAGTAAAAAGGTTTGAAAGGTTAAGTAACAGGGGAAAACGTCAGCGCAGTTGCACTATGAATCAATTGTTATGAGAGGGTGGAAAGGAAGGTAGAAGAGAATATGAACGGAGGTACATAAAAGGAACGAAAGGGCTTGCAGATAGCCAAAGGGACACTACAAAGAACCTTAAGTAATGCCTGCAGTGCACCACATAGGTGCACTGACGGCAATATCCCCAACGGGGTCAGAATAGTGATTAACATGGGGAATCATTTGTAGACACTCCAAAATGGCTGCTCTGTTCTGGAGACTGAGGAACAGTGTCGCTTCAGGAAGCACAAACAGCGACGCACAAACAGTCCCTGATCTCGATCATTTTCACAGAAGTGAGAAAAAAGTTAAGTATGCCTTAGTTTAACCAGACCACTGAGCTGATTAACAGCTCCCCTAGAGAGGGCTGGCCTGAAGGAATAGATTTGCTTTACGTGGCTAAGAACCATGATTCATGAACGCTCAAGAGCACAAGCTGTAGCGTCGAGGTCACTCACTAAGAAATAAAAAAATAAAAAAACATACGCATCCTAGAACAAAACAACGAACGGCGCCAATAGTTAATTCACTTCATATTAATGATAGAATTTTCCAGACAACAGCTGTGTCGAGGATTTTGCTCACACCTGTGCACTGCCCTCCTTGTTCAGTCTGTACTTGCTCACAGCCCGACTGGATAACGAGTTCTGTACATGATCAAATCACAACGAACATCATACATAAATACATATATACATACATAATATGTATGTATATATGTATGTATGTATGTATGATGTTTGTTGTGTGTATGTACAGTGCATGTACATATTATGTACATGCACTGTACATACACACACACATATATATATGTATATGTATCTAAATCCACTTCGGAAGGTGAGTGAAAACCGGGACTCAGAACAAGAACTTTCGTAGTTTATTTTACATTTTCAAGTTCACACCGAATACAAAAGAAGCTGACAGAGATTTATGTACAAAAACAGAAGGGGGGCAGGGTTACAGTTTGTTAATCTGGGCAGCATGTTCTTTAAACAAAAAAGACAGGGACAAAGGATCAAGGAACAATCCAGGGTGGAGATTACCATTCCCGGTGGAAGTAGCTTCAATAAAGACAGTCTCTAGCAGATTTCTTTTTCGATGGTCGTTGACCTTGTAGACTATCGAAGACTTATCCCAGTTCATTGTATGGCCTGTCTTAAGCCTATGATCCACAATGCCATTATCTGATAATCCTCTTGAAATGGCATATTTGTGGTGGGAGCTTCTTACTTTTAGTCCTTTTGATGTTTGACCAATATAAATCTTATTACATTCTTTGCAGGGAATACTGAATACAATATTGTTTGAATTGGGTGGGCGGCTATTCTTAATTAGTTTATTTCTCAAAATATTATTATATTTAAATATTTAAATACGAAGTTAATATCAATAGTCTTTAAAATAGGCACTGCAGGAACGAAATGAGGATGAAATGGTAAACAGAGGATATTCTTAAGTTCTTTGTTAACACTGGTTGGATTGTATTTTGTCTTTTTTGCTTTTTTTGTTTTTTACAAAGTTGTAAAAAAAATTGGAGGGTAACATAATGAATCTCGTATTTTATCAATAATTTTAAACTTCTCTTCCAAAAATTCAAGACTACAAATTCTAAGAGCTCTAAGATACATACTGGAAAATGTTGACACCTTAATTTGTTTAGCATAGTTAGAGTAAAAATGAATATATGACAAATTATTCGTGGGTTTCCTATATACTTTAAAACAAAACCTGGTGTTATTTCTAATAAGTAAGACATCCAGAAATGGTATGCAATTGTTTTCTTCATATTCTATTTTTAATTTTATGGATGGTGCAAGATCATTAATTGTTTGCAACAAATCAGGAATATTTACATTTTCTTTTACAATACTAAAACAATCGTCTACATATCCAACCCAAAACTCTTGTAAATATTAGACAAAAGTGGCGAAAGAGGGCTCCCCATAACCATACCAAATATTTGTTCATAAAAAGTACGACTGAAAGTGAATTTACAATTTTTTATACAAAGGGATATCAAATTAATAACATTGGAAGGTAGTTCAAGATTATACAAGTCCAAATGTTGTGATAAATATTGAAGTAAGTCATCAATAGGAACTTTAGTAAATAGAGATGTCACGCCAAAACTGGTTAATCTGTCAGTACTGGATAATTCAATATGGGAAAGTCTATCACAGATATCAACAGAGTTTTGTAAATGGGAATTTGGAATAGTACCCAGAATAGGTGGCAGTAATTTAATCAGGTATTTAGAAAGTTTATAACTAAAAGAACCGGTTGAACTGATAATGGGCCGAATAGGAAAATCTCTTTTATGAGTTTTGATTAATCCGTACATGCACGGTAGGGATGGGCCAACCGTTGACACTTTCTCTTTTATTGAACCGAATTCCTTTAGTATAGTTTTCATTTTGGAACAAACTTTTTATGACATCAGCTAATGGGCCTTTCCGTAGTTTTTTGTAATTACTTTTGTCCTTTTCAGAAACCGTCACCACCGAGACCAGTTTTAACAGTATGCTAATTCACTACGTAATAACATTAAATTTACTTATGAATTAGAAAATAATAACCAGTTATCCTTTTTAGACACCATCGTCATCCGTGATGACAATAGAGTTCATACTGGTGTGTTTCGCAAGAAAACCTTTACTGGTCTCGGACAGAATTTTTGCAGTTCGTGCTTTTATCATTTTAAACTGAATTCCCTGTCCACTCTCCTCCACGGGGCCATAACACTTACATCCGATTGGCATCTTTTCACAAGGAAACAGTTTTCTATGATTATTTTCAATCCAAGTGCTATCCATCCAATTTATTTTTAAAGTATGTTAAGAAAACATTTGCCATATAGATCAACATATTATTATATAAGTTTTCCATTCACTTATGACACCTCTTTCCTACCCAATCTAAAAAGGATTTTAACGAATTATTTTCCTGCAGTTGACGTTAAGCTCATATTTAAGAACTCAAGAACTATTGGTGGCAAGTTTCGTCACAAAGAAAAACTGGCCCCTTGAATGCAGCCCGGTGTTGTTTATTTGTTTACTTTCAGTCAATGCCATTGTCAGATATACAGTACGTTGGAAACACACACACGCCGACTGCTTAAAGTCAGATGTGACGCACATATTGGCGTTAGCTTTCGAACTGGGTACAATTGCTAGCAAAGAAATTTGCTGGCAATGGTCGTTCTGAGTTCAGGGGGTCCCAAGGGTGGTTTTTATGGAAGTTTTAGGCATATGTTCCTTACTCGGAATAAACGTGAATTTGAACCCCCCTTTGGAAGCTGCTGGCGGACAGAAAGCCAGCCTTGACATTGCTGGCATTGCTCATTCTGTGTTCAGGGGACTCCAAGGAAGGTTTAGGAAAAGTTTCAAGCATATTTTTTCACTCTGACAAAAAAATTTTTTCAGTTTTTAGGGTTCATTTTTGATGCAAAAGCCAGAGTTCTGATCCGGCAGCAATACATTTTTGAGATGTTGGGCGTAGGCACTACTCATCTAGGGGGTCAAACCTTTTGTGTTCAAAACTCAGAATAAACACTCTGGGCTCCTGCTCTAGAAGTGGAAAAGCCGTGAGAGTTTTTCCACCTCTTGGAATTTTGAAATTTTGAAACTTGAATGGAACACGTTTCAGAACGATGATGGATTGTAAGAAGGTAACTTATTATTCAGGCAAGAGAGGTATTAATTGTCTGATAATAGCCTACAGTTTTACCTCAAAATTATTTGATTAGTTTCTTTCTGCACGGAAGGGAAAGACAACTTTGGAGGTCACCTCTGGAGAGCAAGGCAAAGAAAGAAAGGAAGGAAGTATTACGAAGACTGAAATTCTATTTTTGTAAATAGTAATAACAGTAGTAATACACAAGTTAGCCCCTCTCTCTCTCTCTCTCTCTCTCATTCTCTCCTCTAGTGCCTTAGAATTTTCTTATTTCATAGCTTTATCACTGATTGTCTGACTGTCTCTAGACACACTACATAAGCTTTAGACTTTTTGATCGAATAAAATAGTAGGTATCTATCGTGACAGCAGAATTGCAGTGACACCTCTCTCTCTCTCTCTCTCTCTCTCTCTCTCTCTCTCTCTCTCTCTCTCTCTCTCTCTCTCTCTCTCCGAGAGTCACTGCTGTATTTGGCTTGTTGTCATCACCTCCACACCTCGTCGACTTCTGTTCTTGCAGCGTCTATTGAGCGTCTTCCCAGCAGCCACCGTCCTCAACTCCGATAACCCACTTTCAGCCTTCGAGGAGGCCCTTTCTTTCGATCTGCTGTGTCCGCGAGAGAGGCGATACCTGATGGCGAGATTCTTATCTCACATGGTCACTTTTCGAAAGCATGGATGTGATATGAGTTCATATGGTTGTGCGTATCACACTGTAGTCATCTAACATGAGCAGATTAAAGCAATCGAATGACTTTTGGCATACGCCCACGAAACATGGATGCCTGCAATTTGTCCGTCTAGATATATATATATATATATATATATATATATATATATATATATATATATATATATTATATATATATATATATATATATATATATTATATATATATATATATATATATATATATATATATATATATATATATATATATATATATATATATATATATATATATATATATATATATATATATATATATATATATATATATATATATATATATATATATATATATATATATATATATATATATATATATATATATATATATATATATATATATATATATATATATATATATATATATATATATATATATATATATATATATATATATATATATATATATATATATATATATATGACTATTTATATGACTATTTATCACATGACCGTGATTCATATACAATCAGAAAGCTACAAACGTCCTTTAATATCCAATTCACTCTACCTCGGAAATAATATATTTTCATATATATGTTACCGAAGGGGAATTTTTAGTTGATAATAAGTCCACCGTCCGTGGGGTCGAACCAGCGACGGACGAGGAATCAGGACTACAGTGACACACTAACCAGTCAGCCACAAGAGAGGTATAAGTGAATAACATCTCCCATCATCTCACCCGTCGAACTCAGGTGTTTTGCGTTTGGAGACGATATCCACCCACCTCTGCCATGTTGACCGTGTAGCGCGTTTGTCGCACGTAGCCATATTATGACTATTTATCACATCACCGTGATTCATATACAATCAGAAAGCTACAAACGTCCTTTAATATCCAATTCACTCTACCTCGAAATAATATATTTTCATATATGTTACCGAAGGGGAATTTTAGTTGATAATAAGTCCACCGTCCGTGGGTCGAACCAGCGACGGACGAGAATCAGGACTACAGTGACACACTAACCAGTCGGCCACAAGAGAGGTATAAGTGAATAACATCTCCCATCATCTCACCCGTCGAACTCAGGTGTTTTGCGTTTGGAGACGATATCCACCCACCTCTGCCATGTTGACCGTGTAGTGCGTTTGTCGCACGTAGCCATATTATGACTATTTATCACATCACCGTGATTCATATACAATCAAGAAAGCTACAAACGTCCTTTAATATCAATTCACTCTACCTCGGAAATAATATATTTTCATAATGTTAACGAAGGGGAATTTTAGTTGATAATAAGTCCACCGTCCCCGTAAGGTCGAACCAGCGACGGACGAGGAATCAGGACTACAGTGACACACTAACCAGTCGGCCACAAGAGAGGTATAAATGAATAACATCTCCCATCATCTCACCCGTCGAACTCAGGTGTTTTGCGTTTTGGAATAGCGATATCCACCCACCTCTGCCATGTTGACCGTGTGGTGAACGTTTGTCGCACGTAAAGCCATATTATGACTATTTATCATCACCGTGATTCATATACAATCAATTAGCTACAAACGTTCTTATCAATTCACTCTACCTCCGAAATAATATATTTTCATATATGTTAACGAAGGAATTTTAGTTGATAATAAGTCCACCGTCCCGTGGGGTCGAACCAGCGACGGACGAGGAATCAGGACTACAGTGACACACTAACCAGTCGGCCACAAGAGAGGTATAAGTGAATAACATCTCCCATCATCTCACCCGTCGAACTCAGGTGTTTGGAGGCCGACCCAGTCTGCCACTTGAGTCCTGATTCCGTTTGTCCGTCGCTGGTATGACTATTTATCACGGGACGGTGACTTATTATCAATCTAAAACAAACGTCCTAATCGCCAATTCATATATGAAAAATATATTTTCATAGAGTGAATTGACGAAGGACGTTTTTAGCTTGATTATATATGAACCGTCCCGATGTGATAAACCAGCGACGGACGAGGAATCAAACGCAGTGACACACTAACCAGTCGGCCACAAGAGAGGTATAAAACGAAAACATCTCCCATCATCTCACCCGTCGAACTCAGGTGTCTTGTGGCCGACTGGTTAGTGTGTCACTGTAGTCCTGATTCCTCGTCCGTCGCTGGTTCGACCCCACGGGACGGTGGACTTATTATCAACTAAAAATTCCCCTTCGGTAACATATATGAAAATATATTATTTCCGAGGTAGAGTGAATTGGATATTAAAGGACGTTTGTAGCTTTCTGATTATATATGAATCACGGTGATGTGATAAATAGTCATAATATGGCTACGTGCGACAAACGCACTACACGGTCAACATGGCAGAGGTGGGTGGATATCGTCTCCAAACGCAAAACACCTGAGTTCGACGGGTGAGATGATGGGAGATGTTATTCACTTATACCTCTTGTGGCCAACTGGTTAGTGTGTCACTGTAGTCCTGATTCCTCGTCCGTCGCTGGTTCGACCTCACGGGACGGTGGACTTATTATCAACTAAAAATTCCTTCGGTAACATATATGAAAATATATTATTTCCGAGGTAGAGTGAATTGATATTAAAGGACGTTTGTAGCTTGATTGTATATGAATCACGGTGATGTGATAAATAGTCATAATATGGCTACGTGCGACAAACGCACTACACGGTCAACATGGCAGAGGTGGGTGGATATCGTCTCCAAAACGCAAAACACCTGAGTTCGACGGGTGAGATGATGGGAGATGTTATTCACTTATACCTCTCTTGTGGCCGACTGGTTAGTGTGTCACTGTAGTCCTGATTCCTCGTCCGTCGCTGGTTCGACCCCACGGACGGTGGACTTATTATCAACTAAAATTCCCTTCGGTAACATATATGAAAATATATTATTTCCGAGGTAGAGTGAATTGGATATTAAAGGACGTTTGTAGCTTTCGATTGTATATGAATCACGGTGATGTGATAAATAGTCATATATGGCTACGCAAGCGACAAACGCACTACACGGTCAACATGGCAGAGGTGGGTGGATATCGCCTCCAAACGCAAAACACCTGAGTTCGACGGGTGAGATGATGGGAGATGTTATTCACTTATACCTCTCTTGTGGCCGACTGGTTAGTGTGTCACTGTAGTCCTGATTCCTCGTCCGTCGCTGGTTCGACCTCACGGGGACGGACTTATTATCAACTAAAATTCTTTCGGTAACATATATGAAAATATATTATTTCCGAGGTAGAGTGAATTGGATATTAAAGGACGTTTGTAGCTTTCTGATTGTATATGAATCACGGTGATGTGATAAGAAGTCATAATATGGCTACGTGCGACAAACGCACTACACGGTCAACATGGCAGAGGTGGTGGATATCGTCTCCAAACGCAAACACCTGGAGTTCGACGGGTGAGATGATGGAGATGTTATTCACATAGTGTTGGCTTGGGAAATCATAAGCCATCGGTTCCGACTCCGAAGAAAGGGTTTGTCCTTATCATATATTTTAAGCAACATTGCCTGCTTACATGAAACAGTGCTGGTAAATTACTTTAAGAATTATTTTAGAATGTCGTTCTGAAGACAATGAAAATTTTTTCTGCACTGTTTTCGCAAACAATTCTCTAGCTCTCTCTCTCTCTCTCTCTCTCTCTCTCTCGCTCAACGTCAAGGCGGCTGTAATCGTTCTGGAGGGAAAAGTTTGGCTGAACTTGAAGGTCAACTCGAGATGAGTGGGCCGTATGTTCTCATCCGGCTGGTTAAACTTGACTCTCCAGATGGTTGGGCTGATTTATTGGGTTGAAAGCGCCTTCACTTCTCCGTAATACAGCGGATCTGGGAGCTTTCTTAATAACCCTATAGTTCAAAATGGAATACGTTGTTTAGCCGTAGTTGTTATGTTTTAGAGCATGACTTAAACCACTCTCGGGTATATTTTCTTGGTTGTGCATGATCCATTATTATGCGCGTGTTAACTTTTCACGTGCGTGAATGTTTATGGAAGAATGGTAATTGCACGTATATTTTCTTGTTTTACGCTGAGTTTGAGAACAGTGCCCAACTGTCCCTCAGTTTGACAAATGAAATAAATGTATGTGTTAGAATTGATGTTATCTATTCTGTATATAAGTTTACATTAAACACGATTTCGGATGTATCACTAGAAAATTTACTTCCATTTGATCATTAACCTAAATGAGTTAGGCAAAAAAGGTAATAAAAGGTGCAAGAGGCACTGGTTCTAACTTACCATAATTCCTATAGCGTCTATTATTCATGACTCATTCAACGTCAGATGGGCATGATTTTTGCCAAGTATGTAAGAGTGGAGTACAAAGTATAGTTGTAAGTCCGAGAATTACTAAATCAGTGTCTCTGATAGTTTGGTCATAGGAAAGAGCGGAGACAGATAGGTTGTGGAAGAGGTTCCCAATCCCTCACTATTCTTTCTCTAGTCTGGCAAGAGAGTATTCCCTTTACCAAGGCTTTCAATAGTGCCTTGAGGAACCTTTGAGAAAGTCAAATAAAGAAATGAATTAAAACAGCCTCAAAAGTCAAGCCACAGTTTCTCTCTCTCTCTCTCTCTCTCTCTCTCTCTCTCTCTCTCTCTCTCTCTCTCTCTCTCTCTCTCTCTCTATTGATTTGCTTACATCCTCAACATATCTGTCAATGCGAGTCATTTCGGAATTATTATCTGTATCGAAGTTTACAAAATGCTTGTCGATTCCCCCACCTCGACATAAGTACGCTTTACCTACTTACACACGTAAGTTATGTTTGTCAAACATTTCATCAAACATTTGCCCATGTTAGGAACGGCGTTTCAATTCTAGGCGTAGAAATATAACGTCAATAACATAACGAGGATCTGTGTAAATACACCAGCGTTTAAGACTTTAAGCAGACCCGGTATGTATCTCAAAGACCGAACTTCATCTCTGCATCACCTGGGTATTTCACTGCAATTCATCTGAGCCATTAGATGTTCACTTGACGCAAGAATTAAACAAATCCAGTGTTTATAATAACTACGTTATTGTTATGATAAAATATGAGGGTGGAACGGAATTATTAATGTAGCAACTAAGGAAAAATATAAAATATAAGACTCTAAATTAACTTGAACATTCTAGCAAAGGAAAAATATGTAAAACAAAAGGCGCTATAAGTATTTGGAAACAAATTCTAACTTGGAGGCGCTTTCAATCTACGAAATGCGATAACCGAATAGCTAAATACTTTGTAAAAAGTAAGTGTTAAAAACATCAATATAATCGTTATTAAAGCCTCCGGCGCTGAATAAATATAATCTCCCGAACAAAAAAGATGGAGAGGCCTACCGGTCAACACTTTGTGCATGGAGACGGTATTTTGTAGATAACTGAATGATATATTTCTAATTCTTGTGAACTGCATCCAAACCCAATTATTTTCTAAGATATGTCAAGTCATAAAATTATATTCAAGAAATGTTATAATTAACGTTTCACGTTTCTGGCTGAAAATGCAGGATATGGTTTAGGATGAAATAAAGTTTGTTACCAAGTGCTGCAAGTTAATGTTCAGGGTCTCCTGAGCCTCTGTGGGCCCATGGGGCGAGCGCTGATCTCCTGTTTTACTTAGGCCGACAGCCAGTGGGGGGCAGGTTCCAATGCCTATGACACGTGGTTAGTGTGTCGCTAGGCCCACTGTTCAACTCCCCAGAGCGGCGGGATTTGAACCCCGGCCCTCTCGACTGGTAGCCGAGAATCATACCACTGCGCCACCACAGCGGATACAATAAACTATGTCATAGAATAGCTGTAAGTATAGAAACATAATTAAAAAACCTCAGGTCACAGAATAAATATAGTCATCATGAAACAACAGCAACAACACCAACTTTTGATTTCTGGCGGAATGAACTTCTCAAAGCCCATCCATTATCATGATCTTCAGGAGCCGACGACCTCACCCAACTCATCATATCGCTGGTCATAATTTTCCCCCCAAATTTCCTTGGTTCCAACCTCAGGCTCCCTTGATATAAATTGCTCCAAACATAAACTTTGCCAAGAAAAATGCTCTATTTACTTAGAATTCTTCTTCGACTTCACGACAGATTGCTTCCAGACTCAAGTAACGTTTTCCAAAGAGTTTGTTTCTTTATCTTCATTTGTATTTTCATTTTGTTTCGTACTTTTCCACTATTAATTTGGTGCTTAGAAGATAATTAAATATTTTTCCCTACTTTTACAAGCTTTCTTTCTGGATACTGATGGCCACAAGAATATTCCGTACCGAGAAGACAGCTTAATTTTAAATCTTTGTTTATAATTAGAAGAAGAAGGAGAGAGTTAGAGGAAAGAAAGAAGAAGAAGGATCGGCTACACTGCAGATGAGTTTATATGCTGGCATAAAGCGGCTAGTGCAGCTGCAGCAGCTGAGAATATTATCGAAACAAATGTTTACCTAACCATTAGTGCTTATAACCATGCTTGTTTCTTCTACATTTGTATAATATGCTATATGTACAATCCATCAATGGAGTTGAATCTTTCAAATATTCACGGACAAAGACGTACAATACAGCCTGAATAAGATATTGACATCCAATAGATCGAACCTGTATACAAAAGTAAGTTTATACTTAAATAAAGTACGACCTGCATTGTCATACGGACGCGAATCATGACATTGTGACTAAAGTTTATGAAAAATATTTAATAGTAAATCAATTGCTAGCAAATTGTCGATTTATCAGAAGTGTACAACATATTTAATCGGTAAGCTGGTTACAAATATAGGAAACAGGTTCTAAGACCTAGTGCATAATACCTTACACAGACTTCATATTGTTAACTCAAACACATGAACCATTACTATCAAATCTTCTAAAGGAACACTTATTCCTTTCTGCAAAATGTCTATTTCTGAGTATCTTTAAAGACACCCAGAAATTTATGATATAAAACACTCTAAGGTCGTTTTCGAACATTAAGAACTATTTTTTTTTCTGGCATAATGCCTCAGTAACAATTAATGAATGTTTATACAGCGGAAAGTTGGCAATAATGGTAATAATGCAGAGGTAAATTGTAAGATGAACGACCATTTATGCTCTCAGTTCCGAAAAAGCTTTTGTTATCTTAAAGAGTCTGGAACATTGACTACCAACAACCCTCACTTTACATCAAGTGTATAATCAATCGAAAAAGGGCTTGTTGAAATTACATTTTAGAATAAAAAATTGAATTTAGAAAGCTAATATTTGAGAAAACGAGTGAATGTAATATTTGAAAAATATCATTCCTGTGAAAACATGGGAAGTATATAACGGTTGCATGTGTGTGTGTGTGCGTGTATGTGTGTGTGTGTGTGTATATATATATATATATATATATATATATACATATATATATATATATATATATATATATATATATATATATATATATATATATATATATATATATCATAGTATAAGTTGGGATAAAAGAATTAATGATAATTTTAACTTACTTACGACCTGCCTAAAAAGTGGGCCAAACTGAAAAATGGTGATAATCAGCTGGCACAATATAATTACTGGAAAGTTCTCTAAAGTAATATTTACAGAGGAAAATAAGAGTAGTTTTAATATCAGCGTACCTTCATTCCTGAAGGTAAGCTATTTGTGCAAACATCACGGCGGCATCATAATATGAAACGCTCTATTGTGATGTTACTCTAAAATCTTATCCGACTAAACACTTAATTTTAAGTGAATTTATAAGTAGGAGAATACACCGATGAAATAAAGTACTGGAATTAACTGTCTAATTAAGCTATTTTCATTTCCTGCCAATATATTATAAGTGTAAGTTTGACTGATTATTTTAAAACACCAAAACTATCATAATTATTTTACCATTTTAGTTTGATGCCAAACTAAAGATTAGTAAACTGTAATCGCAGAACCAGCTTCCAGACTTCCTTCGATTTTTATGTGTTTCTTTTGATTCTAGCATTCATACAATCTTTTGTCTGTCTGCCTGTTTGTCTATTTGTCTCAAGTTTAAACATTTGTATATGTATAAATATTTTGCTTGAACTCTGGTGTGAATTAGTCCTTTACATATGGCTGATAAAATGACAAACCAAATAACACCACTCTGGCACCTAAATGATCAGTAAAGAGTTTTTAAGCAAATACTATACTGTGAAAAGATTTGCACTAGTTGACAAGTTTAGCTACCTTCTCAGCTACATAACCTTTGTATGGAAATGACCGTGCACTGAAATATCCTTTATGATTTATATTCGTATCTGAATAAGATTTGTGAGTACTTATACTTTACCTTATATATGCTGTGTATCAACAGAATTTATTTGAGACCTAAATAAATCATAGCAGGTGTTTCATTTGCTGCTCATTAGTATTATAACTGATGTCAGAAAATAATACTTCTGCAGGTAATCTTTCTATTTTTCTTTGTGTCGACCCAAATGCCAGTATAGTATTTATTTATTTATCTGCTATGCTCAAGAGACTAATTCAATGGTGCCAAATCTTCTATATATACAATGTTTAAACTTTGAACAAATAGTTTAAATGGTATTAGGCTAAAATTATTTATGAGTGGGATGAAAGAGGCAGGCGAAAATCTGAAGCTGACTATGCGACCACAGTTAACTCAAATCTTTTTATTTGGCATCTCAAGAAGCTGGAGATGTGCATGTTGGAAAACGGACACAGTGTTTTAAAATGTCAGTCAGGCTGACTGCTATAATACGGCGAGGAAAATATTTAGTAAACAGTTATTCCGATGCTATTTCGTGGTGTATTCCCTCCTGACCCCATAAATTCCTTTTAAGAAACAAGTGTTTAGTTGGCTAGGTCTTTGAAGTGAAATGTCGCTTTAACAGAAACAGTTTCTGGCCATGATGCCACTTAAACAATATTTGCACAAGCTAACACCTTCGAGGAGTGATATACATGATATTAAAACTACTCTTTATTTTTCCTTCTGCAAAACTGTACTTTCTTGAGAACTTTCAGTATTATGCTTCAACGATTATCACCATTTTCAGTTTGTACTAAATGGAAATTAAGTATATTTTGTCTAACTATCTTTCTCTTATGATATATGTATATATATATATATATGTATGTATATATATACATATATATAGCCTTATGTATATGTATATATATGTATGTATGTATATATATACACACACACATGCCTTTACACACACCACATGCAACAGTTATATACTTCCCATGTTTTTTCACGAATAATATTTTTCAAATATTTTGAGTTCATACGTTTTCTCAGTATTAACTTTCTAACTCAATTTTTATTCTAAAAAATAAATTGCAACAAGCTTGCCCACTATTTGTTTATACACTTTGATATATTAGTGTGCACCTTGAAACAGTCAGTATGTTCAGGCTTTAAGGCCTAATTAGCTTTTTCGAGCTTTAGTAAATGATTCGTCTTCGCAATTACCTGCGATATTACCATTATTGTAACTCTGAAACGATAGGTGATGACACGAGCATTATGCCAAAGCCAGTTCTTAATAATTCGAGACGACTGCAAATGTTTATGAATTTCTGTAACGAATACTCGAAATAATTTTGCCAGAAGAAGAATAGTGTTCGCACAGAAAGGTTGACAATGATTCGTAGTTTGATTCTTTTGTACTAAGAGACTGTGTGAAATGAGCACATTAGAGCAGAACTGCTTCCTATTATTTGTAATCGGCTTGCAATTAAATATGTTATACACTTCAAGCAAGTTAAGTTAACAAATCGACAATTTCTGCTATTGTTGATATTAAATATCTTGCATATACTCATTACTGTCTGTGTCATGATTCGCGCTCTCCCTGTATCATCACTTATTTAGTATAAACTGTCGACCTCGTCTGATCGTATATTATTCAGCCAGTGCCTGTTGTTTATTTTGTTCTGCAGCCAGAACATACGTCAGATTGTCGTGATATTGAATTCAACTCCATGTTATCCCAAATGTATGGCTGTGCTATTCACAGATAAACAACTACTATTTCCTGTTAACCTCTCGCTGCCGGCATGTGGCTACGCAGCCACTTATCTCAGCATATAAACTCATCTGCAACGATAATCAACTCTCTCTCTCTCTATATATATATATATATATATATATATATAACTCTCTCTCTCTCTCCTTGGCCTTTACAATTGTGTGAAGCAAGATTTGGAATTCGTTTGTCTTAGAAGCGTGGAATGTTTTGGGCTATCCCGGTGTCCCCTTTTAATGTGTTGAGGAAATGACTGGTTATCTACAAGCACTAAATTGTGAATATGGCTCGTATGCTACAGTAATCAAGAAACAGAGCTTCTTTGGAAAAACGTAAAGTCATGGGTAATCTGTATCATGAAAGTCTGAAGAAAAGAATTCTAAATGAAATAGAGCATTTTCTGGTAGTTATGTTGGAGAATGAGCCTGTCGGGGAGCCTGGCGATGAAGTCGTAGGCTGAGGGAAAAATTAACAGACTAACGACGGAATGGTGAGCAATTCCCTGAATCAGCGATAATGGATGGGCTTTTGAAGTTCGTTCATAGCTCAAGTTGGCTACTGTGCTGTTGTTCATGATGACTATATTTATGACCTCAAACAGAGTGGTTGAAGCGCTCCATTTTTGTGTGTGACGGAGACACAGTGGCATCGACTACCTGCTACGGCTATTCTATGACAGAAGTAGCCATCGCTGTGTTGGCTTTTGTGTTCCTTGTTCTCGACTTTACCAGTCGAGAGAGCAGGAATTCAAATCGCCGCTGCTGACTGGCTACGGTGACCGCTGCGCAAATCGACCAGCCTGGTCGGTAATGGTCCAGCCTGAGGTCGGCTGGGAAGAGGCAGGCCCTCGGCACGGAGACAGGCTGTGAGCCCTGACGCACTAACCGCGTGCGACATTAGTGCCCACCTTCGGCTGAAAACAGGAAGATCGGCACCTGCTATAATTTACAAGGCTTTCGAGGGCTATAACATCAACTTTGCAGCTTATTCTGTAACAAACTTTTATTTCTAACTCTAAACCATATCTGCGTTTTCGGCCGAAGCGATGAGCGTTAATTACGGCATTTCGAATATATTTTTGTGACTTGACTATCTTAGAAAGTATATGGTTGAACGGTTCACAGGTAAGCCAACACCAGCTCGCTTCTCTGCAAATACGGCCTCCGTACGCGAAGTGTTCGACCGTGAACTTTCTCCATCTTTGTTCGCAGATACATTCGCGCCGGAGGCACTGTAACGAATATGACGATGTTTCTTTTGCACTTTGCTAGTATTTAGCTATTCGGTTATTTACATTTCGTAGGGTAAGTTTTTCTGCTGAAATCTTTCAAATACTATAGCACTGCTTTGTTTATGTTTCACTTTTGCTAAAATGTTCGGTTGAGCGGTCTTACTATTTGGATATTTTTCGCGGATATTCGTTAACTCAAATACGTTCCCGAAACACTTTATTTTTTCATTTAAGCTGCGGTTATTATGAAACGCTGATTGTTCCTTGCGTCGAAGTGAACATCTAATGCTCGAATGTGCAGTGAAAATACCCGGGTGATGCAGAGAAAGTTCGACACGAACCCTTGCCGAATAACAACAAGTGGCAAACGCGTATTACACAGATCTCTAGATTATGTTGACGTTATGATACTTTTTAAACGAAACGCCGTTCAATATGAGCAAATGCTGATAAAATGTTTGACAAACATAACACGTGTGAAAGCAGCGTACTATTAAGAGAATATGTCATTTGCAACTTTGGCTCTGAATAACTGATTCGAAGTATTTATTGACTGGGCTATGGCCGAGGATGCTGGCACAAATCACTGAAGAGAGGAGAGAGAGAGAGAGAGAGAGAGAGAGAGAGAGAGAGAGAGAGAGAGAGAGAGAGAGAGAGAGAGAGAGAAACTGTGACTGACATTTTGAGCTTTATTTGACTTTTCTTACAAGGTTCTGCTATTGGCACAGTAAAAGGCTGCTCACTTGCCAGTTTGAAGAAAGAACTGGTGAGGTGAGAGCTATAACTCACAGCTCTATGCTGATCTCGCTCTTTCCTTTATGACCAGACACTTCGAACCTTTGTTTAACGCGACTTTAACTGCGACCACAGCCTTGCTGTACTTACAAAAATGCATGCCCGTATCTGATGTTGATGGTCATGATAATTGTACGCTATGAAAGTAGTGTGCCTCCCCACTGCTTTAACCACCTTTTTGCAGGTCAATGATCAAAATGGAGATGAATTTTCCGGTGACCATCCGAAATGGTAAATATGTTTCAGTATATGAATGAACTATCGGTAACACATAATGTTATTTCATTTGTCAGGACGATTATCTCAAGCTCGAAGTAAACTGAAAAAAATATACGACCAACCGCTACTACATTAACTACAGGCGCCTTCACGCATGAACACGCGTATAATAATGGATCATGCTGGCAAGCCTGAAGAGACTATCATGCTCTAAAGCTATAACGACTACGGCTAAACAACGTGTTCCATTTTGGAAGTCATAAATGCCGAAAGCTTCCCAGTCCATAAATAAATACAGAGGCAGTACTAGCAACCATGGAAGTAAGTTTGCCGGATGGCCGCCTCTCGAGGATTGACCTTCAAGTTCAACCGTCGAAAACATTACGGCTTAACGTTGATTGAGCGGAAAGAAGGAGAGGAAGGAGGAAGGCAAGTGATTTGCAGCAATTGTTGAAAATTTCTTGTTGTCTTAGATGACATTCTAAATGATGTAGTAATTCCTAATAACGCACTTTGTTTCATGTAACGAACGTGTTGCAAAGCATGATGAGATAACCTCTTCTTCGGAGATTTGTTTCAGTAATATGTTTCATGAGCAAACTATATCCCGCAAGTCACAGAGAAATATATGGTGCTCAGGCCTAACCATATTCAAAAACTTAAGCAACGTATCTAGTGCTCACTCCTTGAACTGTCTTTCGTGTAATCTTAGCGATGTGAGCATTCTTTTATCTAGAGAAATCTTAGAATGTCGACAATTCCATAGGCCAACTTTTGCTGAGTATTTTCGGCAATGTTTTAACGAGAAGGAAAATAGACAATGACCTCTTGAAGGAACGCGGCAAATAATTCGCAACTGAAACCCATAACACGTGTAATGTGACCCAGGAATGTTAACGTACATTGTGCCGTACATGCATGTTGATGATTACGCAGAAGGCCGGTGACGAGTAAACACAAACTCCTTGGCGCAATCTATCTAATTTCTCTGCAAAGAAGAAGAGTAACTACAATGGTATCAAGTTGGCGAAGACCTTCAACATGACCTGTGAGATTAATAAATTTTATATTGCGGAAAAAATTGCATCGTGCCTAGTCGAGAAGTTGAATATTAAAACTTCTTTCAAAGTGAACTTGTTAACAATGAGTAATGTATCCAAGCAACATCCGATCTGAATTTAAACGATAATGAGAATTCTAAACTAAAGCTTTACGTTAAATCCCGCTGTGCTGCCGCTTTCTTTATGAAATCTTAACTCGGAACCTACTCATTACAAATTTACTTTTATTAATTTTTCTATTACTATTTGCAAACCACGAACATTGGAAGACAACAATAACTTTGTAATTTGAAAATGACATATCAACCAAGTACCAGAGTTTAATGACACTTTTTATAATTTAACAGTAGATATGTATTGTATCTAAATGTTCCGGTCATTTATGTTTTATCAGTTTAAGGTACAGCTTGAAAAATTGTGGAGGAAAGAGAGACCAGTAGTGCGTAGATAGGCAGTGAGGCGGTACCAGTCAGCTGCTGTGGCATTTCTGTTTGTTTATTTATAAAATATGTTGTGAATCGTGTAATGAGCAGCCTAACATGCTCCAACTGGACCTTTACACACACACACACACACACACATACACACACACATATATATATCATGCTGTAGCAACAGCAACAATATGTAACAATATGTATATATTATATACCTTTTGTCATGCAACCTTGTATATATTGTAATAATATATATTAAGCTACAGAATTTGTTTAACATACATTCAACTTTACTTTGGAGGCTCATCACCAAGAGAGAGAGTATAGATGATAAATGATTTGAGTACACCTAGTGACTCGAGAACACTCGGCAACACAACTTGATGATTATATATATATATATGTATATATATTATGTACTTTGTATGTATATGTATGTATATATGTATATATGTACATATAATATATATATATATATATATATATATATATATGTATTTATGTATACGTATATGTGTGTATATGTATTTATATATATATATATATATATATATATATATATATATATATATATATATATATATGTATATATGTATATATATATATATAACGAGCTACATTTGATTTGCTTTGATGTACTCAAGTTGAAAAAAGGTTAATTTTAACAAATCAGTAACCTCAACAAACATCTTCAAGTACCTCGTAGACACTCAGTGTCTCACTAACACGACATAATTCTTTCTATTATCTATTTCTTGATCTATTCATGTTCAATATAGTAGTCTTTGAGAGTAGTTTTACTTTTGTTTTATCAAGCCTGAATATAACAATGTCATTTTTGAACATAAAACCATTTGTCAAACAACCAATGAAATCGCAAAATATTTATACATTAACCAGATTCATCTCAGATATCCTGAAATAAGATCTCTCCTATCTAGATTGTCATGCCTGTATTACAGATGAAATTCACTTTTGATTGCTCATGACATATGAATAATCTTCTGCTGTTTCAAGGACTTCCCAAAGTATGTTTCTTCTTTCCCGGCGTGGTGTTGATGCAGCTTTCAGTAATGAACAAAACACTTGGTGCTGAGAAAGCTTTCTTTGTATTTACAGTCGAACTACCACAAAGCTGTCGTAGCTGTTTAGCAGATGTACCTTTGCACTGTCTTGAAGACTCGTGAACTGCGGGCTGTGACAAAGCTAAAAATTTTCATACAGTATAGAGAGACCCTTAAGATGTCCTTGCACATTAAGTGAAAATCTCAGTATGTGTTTCAAAGACTATCGAACTACGATCATCAAATATCGCCTGAAGCTGGAAACTCCGGTCTGTTTAATGTGCAACATGATTCACGATCTACGCGATATTGTGTTTCTGTCGTGAATCTAATTACCAATTGATAAGTGCGCGGTTAAGTCACTATCAGTATTTCTAAAACAAACGTGGTTTGAGTGACCGCTGAAACAACGTATTCGCGATTCGTATTCAGTATGGAATTATTCCCAAGCCTGATTAACTATTAAATCATTTGCAACATCCTCTGGCAAATTAAAAAACGGACGATATCGAATAACGATAAACTTTACCCTTCGGTACAGTGCAGCTATGTCGGTTCACTGTGAGCATCAGAGAACTTAATTGAGATGCAAGTAGTGAAATTTACCTCGAGGAGCATAATCGAGGAGAAGACCCTTCAGGTATTGTCGTCGCTGATCGAAACCAGAAAATCTAGTTCGTAACATTGCAACATCCCATTAAACTCATTCATGTTGTAACTATCTGAAGTGCAATCACACAGAAATCATATATAAATGTTTCATTTGGTCTCACATTTCGTGTTTTTAGTGTTAGCATATTTTTAACTTTATCTTTAAATGAAACAACTCGCATAATTACAATGTAGCTTTTGTTCTTTTAGTCATTTCTTGGTTTCTTGAGCTCTGAAACTTTATAGAAAAGCAAATATTCTTCACATCGGTCTTGTAACAACATTCATCACCAAGCTGCTATGTCGAAAAAATGGGGTATAACAACATTACGCAAAATATTTGCCTACTCACTTTGAATTGTTAAAGCTGGACGACTCTTGAAGTATGCGTAAACAATCTTACATTAGAAGCATTGTGTCTCTAGTGTAACAAAAGACAATATCATTTCAGCGACTTTTACAATTTGCATACCCAAAATGTGAACGGCTGGCTGCTGCGTCATTATCGGCGGTTACCATTGCTTAATTTGCAGACTCGCTAAACAAATAGAGTCCTGCATGACACCTCAGAAAACGATTCTACGCCAGTCGAGTATTATTCCTCCCGGCGGGCGTTACCAGTGCGTAGTTTATGTTTACTAACTTTAGCATGTGAGTTAGTGAAGGTCAAGAAAAAAGCTGCAAGAGACTGTTACTACTGCACTTGTACATATTTCTGGAGCGAAAGTATGGAAATAACTAAAGAGAGAGCTTTTTGTACGTTTTTTCAATCATTTATTTCATTCAAAGAGAAATTATCGACCTTTGGAGTCTCGTTCGTGTAACAAGAAGGCTATCTGTCCCTACCCTTAATCTTTCCTTCCCGATCTCACTACTAAAAAAACCAGTGAAAACTCTATCACACCGACACCATTCATGTGCTCACGCTCTATGTACTGTTCTTTTATAAAAAAAAATAAAAAAATTCGTAAACCTGTACGACAATCGACTAACCAGAAAATTAAATAGTGGATTAATGAAATGTGTAGCCTGTTAAATCTGACAGGCTCTGGTAAGGAAGGTGAAAGGGGACCACAGAAAACGAGGTGAGGGAGATTGTGTTAGCTGATGGGGAGAGGAGAGGTTACAGCACTTGGTGCTACTACATATAGCGAGAACGAAGTTCGAAAAGTAGTGAAGCAAAATGTTAAGATACTTCCAAATAAATGTCGCCTAAAATTTACGTAAATAAATTTAAATATTTGGTCTGTGTGGTATCGACTGTTAAAAATTTGTGAAATGAATACGCATCCTGCGAGTTGAGTTGACAAAAAATACCCTAAGCACGGGTTGGGCTGGAGTAACACATGTGAGCAGAACAAAAAGAAGTGAAGTGAGCAGTACAATATACAGTGCGAGAGCTGACTGTGTCGAAAGAGATTGTTGCTAAATATGATATTCGAAATCGAAATAGTACCGTCTGACCTACAACACAATGGGTGCACAAGACACAATATAAAGGGGAAGGGAAGACACAGATGTGCCATAACTTTCCTGTTCTCAACTACAAACATGTTAAATTCGATCCGTGTAAGTATAATTATGATAACGAAAGCAACTTTACACACACTCCTCGGAATATTTCCTGAGCTGAGGAAAAAATCAGGCTGTTCACAATGATGAATGTCTAATGCAACGAAGTCGTGTATTCAACTCGACGATTACTGAAGAATTGGAAAGATACCGAAGACATTTATGCTGCGAAAGACGCAAATCTTGTTTCGCAATCGAGTAATCTCGAACGCTTTCGGGCATTACGTGCATCGAAGTCGATGGATAAAAAAAGGCTACTGCTGCTATGCTAACATGTATGTATGTATGTATATGTGTATATATGTATGTAACAGCAACAATAGCAGCATGTAACTATGCTATATATAAATTGCTTCTCTAAAACAACAAGTAAAAATGCTGCTGGTAACTAAACACTGTGGTTTTCTGTCGATGGTGGCTTTCATACCTCAGCCGCGGCCCATCAGTAACATTCGGTATTAACTAACGCTGTGCGATTATAACTAACAACAACTAAAATAAACTACTGTGGGGGCTGGCGTTTGGTGTGTCTGATGATTGGAGGTAGATGATCGGAAATATACTGGAGATTGCAACCCTCAACCTGTTATTTTTAAGATCTGACGAACGGCTGAACAAAACAGCAATATTTTTTTGAAAACAATAAAAGTAACCTTCAATGAACAATATTCCGGAAGAGGCGAGTACGAGACAGCTTTAATAACGCTAAAATTCTTCACGATATTATTTACATAACTGAACATTCTGGCTCTTGAAATATTCCAAACTGTTTGACTTCGTCGTTCGCAAAGAGAAGAGCGGCATGTATGGCATTTCCTCCCTTTTCGTAGTGAGTAACGAAGAGAACTGACCATTCGCTAACTGTGATGAAATCACGGCGGGAAGCCCCAACGCAACTGTTGATATTTTGCCAGTGGTAATTTCTTTGAGAGATGGGGGAATGACATTCTCCCACAAATAATTTTGTATGTGTGAAACTATCGGTATCTGACGCTATCTTATTGACACCACGTAATTGTTGCAGGTGGAAGTCAAAATCAAATCCTTCTGAGAAGTTATAAAGGCATGCCAGTGAAAAAGAAATGCTTTTTATTATTCACTTCTTTTAACACCCGGAAAACTGGCGAATAACAATTAAACATGAGAAGTAAACTTTCATATTACCGTTAAGCTATGTTGCCGGAAGGAAGCAAGCACTTGTCTTGGTACAAAGAGTTTCAGGAATAGTAAAGAAGTTTCAAAATGACGGTTATGTGATAATGTATATCGTGGTAATGGCTTATCGGCGATAATTCGAATAATTCTGTTTTCGAGTTTTTCCCTCCCATCGAAGGCAGACCCCGTAATTTCAGTGCTCAGGATGTTCGAAGGCAACTTTGCCGTAAATGCCGAAGCAAAAACAGACTCATAAAATCGGGCTTGAGAAGGCTACGAATACCAAAGAGAGAGCGGCGATATACGGGATTCAGAGTTGTTGCCCGGCGATGTCAAATGTTGATACTCGCGCCAGCTCTGAAATGATCGTCTGAACAAGATGAAGGTATCGCGCCGGCGACGATATGCTGAGAAAATATCTCGCTATTCGAAAACTAAATCGCATTCAGCAATCTTTGTTTCTTTATCAAACGTAACATCTGCAGTGTTACGGCATCGCTGTCTATTGTTAAACTGTATCAATTTTATTCGTTCGTTCGTTATCGTTGGCTCAATGTGCAAATAACGAAGAACTGGTATGACCAACTGCTTTCTTTCTTTCTTTCTGAATATTCTTGTCGCAATGAATGCACCGTGTCAACGCTGATTAGTGTTCAAGATTAGTGCAATGAATGAAGGAGCAGCGACGGCTTTATGAGTAATGAGACCCGCATCCTGCTGGCCCGATACGTTTGCGCGCTCTTTAAAGTATTGTGCTTCTCGTCTTTTGTTTGGCAACGATCGTTCGTTGGGCCAGGCGTCTTAGCCACGGCGGAAATACCACATTTAGTATAGTCATTTTAATCTGCAGTCTGCCGTGGTCACATCCAGCACAAAGACCCATATCTGAAATGTACAGTGAGCAAACCTGTCTTTTCAGTGAAGAGACTCCTGAACTGAAATTCTGGCTGATGCAATCTTGCTATTTTACCATCAAATGATGAAAGGTATGGTGGGTAAATCCTCTGACCCTTAACTTTGGCCTTTCTTGTGGTATCTGCCTTTACCTATGCAATTGAACTTGAAAACCATTTTGGGTACATTAGTACTCCTTTTGCTGTACAAGAGAAGAAATCTATAAGTAGGTACATAAAAATGAAATGAAAATTGTTCCTTTATTCGTAGACATGCTCTGAAACGAAGGCACTAACTGTATGATTCTAGAAATTGAGCACACATGTTAACAGGTTTCAGCTATGAAGTGGCTGCCTTAATCACTCGACTTTTATAGGTGCTTACTGAAGAAAATAAATATTTACGAGGCAAATTAAATATGTGCGAACTGACCAGCTGTTTTTGACAGAGAGAATGACTTTTCAGCTCAAGCTTATATTGCTGGCTCTGAACAATGGCAGCCACCAGGCTCAAGCGCAAAAAGAAATGCACAGTGAGACATTGCAAGCAGAAGTTTCATTTTTATGATATTGGGCTAGGCTTAGAAAGGCTGCACGATTAAACAATTGCGTCATTACAGACGTATGAGCCACTTTGAAAAAATGACGAAGTCACATGCATGTTCAAATAATGGGCCAGGTAACATAAGTACAAACTGAGCACTAAACTCAGGCCTTCAATACGAACATTGACACTTCTTTGGTCATCCAGAAAGTGACAAAAGAAATTGAGCTATGTATTCACGTTTCTTTACTCTCGATTATGCATCCTTTCAAAATGGCACACCAGTTCATTTTCATCATCTTTTATGTCACTTAGGTACTGTGATATTTTATATTTGGATTCTATTTATTTTATTAGTGAAGTCTATTCAAGGCTTTTATGATACATTTAACGACTAATGTTGAAAAAATTAACCTTGCAAATATCACTTTTATTGTCTCTTGTCTTATTAACTATAGTGTGTCATTTTCACTTACAAAATGCTCATAAACTGCCATGCACTTTCATGAAAGAGAATGGTATTTGAAATAATATTGTTACCTTTGCTATTATTGACCAATGTTATGTGCTAATTGACAAGATTCATATCTTATTTATTTTCCCATTTGCTGGAGAATAAAGTGGTATAACTGACTCCCACGAGAAACTTGAGCATGACTTTGAAGAGAGAACGGCCTCGTCTTGTTGAATGTTCTTTGAGGACTGCTCTAGTATTTAGAATGAACTGTTGGATGATCTTTGTGGACGATACTGGTTCAACTCGAGCGACCGCGGCAAAAATACGCTTCGGGAAGTGTGGAAGACTCGCGGTCTGAAGCGTTGGCCGGCACTGAGTAGTTTGCTTATGCCGGTAACGTGTACTTACTGGTGTCTTCCCCGGTCGAGCTGCTGACAGCAGGTATCTGAACTTTCGACTCCGGTCGTGATTGCTGACATTTCGCCGAAGACCATCTACTTCGTCTTCAATTGTTGGTCGACGTGGTGTAACGGATGTGTCCACGAACTCGAACTTTCCGACAGACGCTCTGCATTACAAACTCCCCCTTCCTCAGGCTCCTTCGACTTCCCGTAGTTTATCTTTCCATCGCCGACATTGATTAAGTTGTTAACCAAAATATAAATATTTTTATTTAAAAAGCTTTTCTTTCTTTACTTACCGAATACTGAGTATTTCTATAGTGTGTATTTTCTTCGTTATTAATGTTGAGAGGCGTGAAAACACGAATGGAATCATAACGCCGACACAATCAAACTGAAAATTCGTAATGGACACGCGTATGGACTTAACTGGTGATAAAGTGCTGTATTTGTGAATAATTGAAGAGATTGTTTCGACGGTCATCAATCGATCGGCCATGATGGTCGGACGAAACTACGCCTTTTTCGTAAACGACGTTTTCAGTTGGCGCGAACTATGTTTCTGTTGCGCCGTTAACGGCTGGTATGGTGCCGAAACGCTGCTGAGCGATCTTTGCTGTCAGATGGTGTGCTCTTTTATCTGTTTCTGTTTTGATAACTGAACAGACAGATCAACCATGTATATATCTTAATAACATATTATATATGTGCTGCTATAATATGTATGTATATATGTATATATATATATATATATATATGCTATAACAATAACATATTTCTTTATATATGTATATGTATATATATATATGTATATATATGTATGTATGTATATATATATTGCAAATTCTCAATTTCTCGCAATTTCGAGTAAATGGTCAATAGAGGTGATAATTTCGAAGGACATAAATATTTTCGAATTCGCACGATATTATTTCGGGGAGTTTCAAGATTTGCAAATCTCGTGGCTAAATCATCAAATTTAGACAGTGGCTAAAGTAAATTAATGGTCGTCAAAACAAAAATATTTTGTCTTGTGTGAGCAATAAACAATGTCACTGTGGGAAAATAATGAAATATACACTTAGAAGGCAGACCCAACTATAAACGAAAAATGGCATCACGTATTACATCTGTGTTCAATATGTATCATTTCTCTAGCATTCTTTGAAGATAGTTACCGAAGCTGATAATTAAAGCACAATCTCGCCAAAGACAACAATATTGAATGAGAACAATGAACATTATAAAACGGAAATAATGGCACAAGCACCAAGGTAAAAATAACGCACAGCAATATCTCACCAGTCAGTGTTGCTGTATAAAATACCAAATGAGCTATTCGACTGTCTGAGACTTCCTGAGATCAAAGGTGAATTCAACCACACCCTTGAGCCAATAGCTGTATTTGCTGACACTGTGCAATGAAGCAACTTATGAGCGACGCGAACACACCGCAAGCATGGCATGTTGGGTGGCTGGCGAAGAAGCGATGACCAGGCAACTGAGCCGCGGCCTCATCAAGCGATGGCTGGCTTTTTTCTCCTCCCAGTGAATGTCCGGTAAATTGACACAGATAACTTCACATAATTTGTTTGAGACTCCATGATGAACCAAGTTAATTTCAAAGTTTGCTGCTGCAATGGCCTCTTTAACGCTAATCGTGACGAGACATGCGGTGTTTGACCCCTTCCAGGCTGAACAAAGCTAATGTTCTAAATGTTTCGGTGAGTAACTCTTTTCACTATTCGGTTTTTAACAACGGAAAGAGCAAATTCAAGGTGCGGCTTGATAATTAACGCCCGATATAAAGCATTTAATATCAAGCTTGCAATAACGAGACTGAAATGATACTAAACTACCAAAATAAGCTGCACTTTATCGCTCCCACAATGATTATTTCCCAGAACAACAAGCTACTTTAGTTAAGCCAGGTTGCAGAAAATGTCAAATACAAAGAGCTGTGTTGCACTTTTGTTAACAAATAAACATGTTTGAACCAGAAAATGAACGCACAACAGACCAGCTAGGTTGAAGGCTTCACTCACACATTTCATGGGTCGGCTGGTGAGCTTTACCTTTAACAAGCTGCACCATTCTTTGGAGTAAAGTGCTGCAAACTCATACTGGGTGAACTTGAAACTGTTGCAGAAGGTATTCTCAGAGGTGGTAATTAGCAACGTAACTCGCACGTCAGTCACGACTCTCAGCTTAACTGTATTGCCAGTCTTTGTCACTTCCATCTGGAAGATTTCTGATGAGCCCTTAACATCATGACACATGTTGTGGCACGACTGAAGATCGATCTTTTCTTTTCGGTATGTTTTTCGCTATAACAGGCTGCGCTCAGGCTATCATCAGATATTGCGGCACTTTTCCATGTGACTCTTTGGGGCAATATGAGTGCTCAATGCGTTGTCTTTGGAATAAAGATTTTTAACCCAGAATGTTCCGTTTCGACGCTATAAACAGGAAACAGCAGGCATAGTAGTAAATTAAGAACTGCTGTGGAGGACAGTATGTGAATTAACCGAAATTTGTGTTGCTAATATTCTTTAGTCCCGAAGGAGCAGTCGATGTTTATTTAAAGCTGCGGGCTAGGCACGAGTCAACAATAATGAAAATGCGTTATCATTCATCAAGTTATTTATATATCAAATTTCACGGTACGTCTCGAATTGAGTGATGATGTAGTGTTTGATAAGAAGCTTTTAGCGAAAAAATTTTAAATGCGACCAGGCAAAAGAATCATACGTTCATTTTAATCATAAACTTTGGTAATTAATTTCTTGATAAGCTTTCTGTAATAAACCATTTCGCCAAAGCCGCAGCCAGTGTTGGCCGCGGGCGTTCATAGCACGAAATGTGCCATCTACATAACCGCTATTCTGCACTGCCGTACTGTCATTCTTTCTTCGCCCCATTCATATGACATTCGTCTGTTCCATGCTGTCTGCAAGCTTCGAACAAATTCGTCGGACCAGCACGTCTTTTAATGAGAACTGCTGGCACCGTAATGGCTGCTGCTATGAAATTTTGTGTTTGTAAGCTTGCTATTGCCGTGATGAACATCTCTCTCTGCTCTCTCTATATATATATATATAGCCATATATATATATATATATATATATATATATATATACCACGCACCCGTTGTGCTCGCGGTAAAAAGTGGTCATGTGTCATAATTTTGTTAACGGTACAGGCACATCTTTGGGTTAAAAAATCTGTTCATCGTTATGACGATAACGATAATTACAAGTACTGGTAACTCTCTTAGCAATAATGATATATATTTAACGCTGGTGGTGCGGTGATCTTCGAAATACGAAACGACCAAAATGTTTCTGCCAACTATTCGGAAGGATGCCCCAATTGTAACAAATATATTGCTGGGAAGTAATCTGTCTTTTCGAATAACTGTTGTATTATTGAATATCCTGCGATTATCGGTGAATGAATACGCGACCTGCTTGGCAGTTAAGCTGGAGTATACAGTATGTTATATGTCATGGCTCCTAAACTGCAAATGAATTATTCGAATCTGTATGTCAAGGCAAGATGTTGAAGAGCGCAAGGTAGCTGTTGAGAGAAGCGATCAGGCAGCACTGTCGGAAGACACGGTATCGGTAACTGGTCTCACTGCAGCCAGTAAGCTGAGTCTCACTCGGTCAACCCTGGGGAAGGCATTGTCGCTTTCAGTATTCTGGTAAACACTTTTCTCTGTAGGGAGCTGACTGCTGAAGCGCTGTTATCAAGAATTTTCTTCATGACGACATATGACCAACGACGTAATGTTCCTTGTTATTTTCTTTTTTATCTGTTCATATTCTGTTCGTGTACCACTCTCCAATAAAATACTGCAGTCTTTTACAAAAAATCGATTACCATGATGGTAGTGATTGTTGACAGTTTATAATTGCTTATGACGAGAAATACGAAGCCAACATACAATCTAAACACCAGTATGAAAATAGATGACTGAAGCGCAACAATGGAATTTTCTAGTACATTGACTTGATAAATGGCTCTGCAAAACTAAACACGAACATACTTACCTGGCTACGTAATAACATAATATTCACGGTGATCAGCTTCTAATATCATTTAATGTCAGAAAAGCTGTCGTGTCCCAGTCACATGTGCACAACTGCTATTACCATGATGTCACTTTCGATATGATGCCAGTACAGAAATCAATAAACTGATGTATTACCTTCATGTTGTGAACAAAAAAAAATAAACAATATTTATAATCTTTACATACACACACACACACACACACACATATATATATATTGTATATATATATATATGTATATATATATATATATATATATATACTATATATATATTATATATATATATATATATATATATATATATATATATATATATATATATATATATATATACTGTATATGTTATATATATAAATATATGTGTATATATATATATATATATATATATATATATATATATATATATATATATATATATATTATATGTATATGTATATATATATATATGTGTGTATTGTGTGTGTGTGTGTGTGAGAATCATTTTTAACTTTCATCATTATTACTGATGAAAGTTCAAACCTGCTGCTGAGTCTGCACTGTCAATATCCTGCTGTATCTCTCTCTCTCTCTCTCTCTCTCTCTCTCTCTCTCTCTCTCTCTCTCTCTCTCTCTGTGTGGATGAGGTTTGTATTTTTTGAGCTGGTAGCGTGAGAAGAGCTGGTATGGAAGTAGGAGGGCATTGTTGTTATCTGGACTACAAAGCCTTGTTCAGAAAATGAAATGCATGTTTTTTACAGTATGAAATAAGGAAATTAAAGAGTATGTAAATAAAAGAAAGTAAGAAATAAAAATTCTTAATCACCCATTGAAATCTATAAGTGATTTTTATATAAAACTCAACATTTCTCATTGAATGTCTTGTGTTTATGATTTCAGAAGTCGGCTGCAAACTTTACCTGTGACAAGCTTGAAATACATCTTTCTTTGTCTACATCTATAACTATATATATATATATATATATATATATATGTATATATATATATACTATATATATATATATGCTGCTGCTCATATGTGTGTGTGTGTGTGTGTGTGTGTGTGTGTGTGTGTGTGTGTGTGTGTGTGTGTGCATGTGCAGTGCATTGCTGACACTCATTACAAATCGCAGCTTGAATCCCACGGCTTTGTCGCACTATTTCAAGATCGACAAGCCATTTTGTGCAGTAATTCTGTCTTTGATAGTGAATTGAAGACCCATGCTATCAGTAAGCTGCGAAGAGGATTACACAATTATTTATGAAGAAGAAGCTGACAAACTGGAGTCAACAAAGCTCATTCCAAACTGACTGTGGTCATAACGAAGTGCTAATCTGGAATACTCCCATAGTCATTCGCCAGCTGTGAAAAATAGCTTTTCTGTCCGTCGTATGGTGGGAGTCTTTTCATTTTAATAAAAATCTACTGACCCTCCCGCACAATCAACAGCATCAAATTTTCTTCTATAATCATTAACACAAAACCTGGTATCTAAAACTGTCCAAAAAATCGCTATTACCGGTCGTCTGGGAGCAATAATCTGTCCAGGCTCAGAAATGCGTTTCAACTCGAGCGCAAAGTGCATCGCGTTCAGAAGGTTGTGCTGATATTTCGGTCGGGTTCCACTAGGCTGAGATGAAATAGACTCGGTAGAATCGTCTCCAGTCTCTCGAGTTATTATTTCAAAATGACTGCGGCCGGTGTCTTCGACGGGGAGGTGCCACCGTCGATGACGCGCACGAGCGCTGTGAAGGTATGTCGGCGTTGGGGAAAGCAGCTGATGATTTCGAGCCTGAACCATGTCGATACATTTGTTTTCTATTTCTTAATAACGACGTTTATAACAACGCTCTTATTTTTCTTCGTCTTTCATAAACTATTTACGTTCGTACCTTTCGAGAAGTGATAACCACTTATCATTTTAATTTCGACGATCTCACTTCGGTGATTACGCTTCGACGCTCGCACAGTGAGGCTTCGCAGATCGAAATGAAATTTGACGATAACTCCCGGCTTTTGTGATGTTTTCTGTCGTTAAAAACTGAGTCAAGCAGATAAATGATTTTTGTTGTGCGACACTGAAGGCCGCACAAATCGTTATTCTCGAGATCGCTGCTCAAGAAGCTGTGAGCCATGTTTTCGACCAAAAGTGATTTTAATATGGCGTATCGATAGAGGTCAAAATATTGAAATTATACATTTTCGTTCCCATGCAACTTCCTACAATTTATATTGCACCACGACAACAACTGGGCCTTGCTGCTATTCCGTGTTTCTTCTGTTGCGATGTCTGACAACCTTAATAGAACGCTCTTTAGTTTACAGCCTTTAATATCTTTTCTGCCAGTTTTACTTTCATTCATTCACTCGTCATTTCTTGATGATTTCTGTGTTTACGTCGGTAGTCTTCTTTATGCGCATTCGAACTGAGAGAAAAGTGATTGATTATATTCGTTGTGGAGCAAGAAGAAAAGGTATTTGATATTGAAGCAGTTTATTTTGAACATTTATGATAACAAATGAATTCCGAACGTGTAATTACAGGTCATTCTTTTTCTCATATTTTAATGGTGGTACACATTTTTGTTTTGTATTTATCTGTTTTGGCGCAAATGTTGCCTACAACGACAAAATAAGTAAACAGGCTGCTGTAATTTTCATTTGTCTACAGATCTGACCAGAGCGCCGTAATAATGAAGAAACGAAACATAACGGCATATAACATGCTGCAGTGCCTATTTTCTTTATCTGAGGATTAGATTGGTGCACATAATTTTATGTAACTGTGATCCTGCAAGCTGCAAATGGCTGAACATTATTCATTTGAGCTAATAACTCTACATTCGTCATTTCTTAGTAAAAAGAAATAATTAAAATTATCAGATGTTACAAGGTAACGATCCCTCCCATCTGTATAGGGTTTTATTACCACTGCAAATATTTTGGTGATCATGAGCCAAATTATAAAGCATTTACAGAACTTCAATGGTCTCACAAAAATCAATGAACCACAATGGCGTGACTTTACACAATTATTTTCATATTGCTATGCACACACCTGCACATACACACACACACACGCTGCTATATGTATGTATGTATGTACTGTGTATGTGTATGTATGTAACATAACTCTGCTATATACTGCTACCTGCGTACTGAGTGTCTTATACTGATAAATAAACTGTTACAGATAAATCAGGACCGATCATTATTTCCTGCAATATTATTTAACCTACCTGCTCTGTATCCACAACTTCAACAGATTCATATAATCATATTAGCAAAAATTCTTAAAACTAATTTCAAATCGGCCTATTAAGAGAGAGACTAGAAACTAAATCACACAGGATAAAATTTTCATGATCCGAAAACTAAATGCGCTGTTCTCCAGGATTTGGCCTGAAAAAAAAAGGATTTTCCCAGAGATCAACCCAGCATCCAACCTCTTCTTCATGCAAATGGCTGCCGCTCACCTTACGAAAATAGCAGACACATTTTTGCAGTCCCATATGCGTGTTCAGTACTAAAGAGAAATGGGACCTTCGTTAACCAGCCCCCTGCGTGCTGTATTGAATTAATCCTTTGGACAGTTCCAACAGACCCTGCAAAGAAGGAGACAGGCTTCAGGCTGACGCATGAACCTGGGTCTGGATGCTGGGGTAATGGTTCATTTTCCCTGGAAAAACTCAGGTTTGGAAGAACGTACGAGAGCCTGAGGGAGAAGGAAGAGAGAGAGAGAGAGATAGAGAGAGAGAGGGGTGTGTTGGAAGAAACAGTTATGAGTGAGATATTTTAGGGAGAGGAGCATCACGGGTTTCGAAGTAGTGAGAATTGGGCAGGATCTACTAATCCTGTTGAAATGAAGTATGATGATGGAAAATCAAATGAAATCTGAGAACTTGCATTGACGAGCAACAAGAGGAGTATCAAGAAGTGAACATCTGCAACCGCGGCAAAATATAAACAAATTTCTTCGATTCTCCCCAGACAACGTAAAGTTAGACCTTTTCACTCCTTTGTATTACATTTCAAGAATAGTAAACTAGTCAGTTTATGAATGTGATAAAACCTGTATATGGGAGAAAATCCGGAGACATGGAAATGCAATTGAAATGTTAATCAGAAAAGCTGTGTTGTTTGTTTTAACTACTTTCTGTATGTACCATTACACAAATAACTGAATAAATAAATAAATAAATAAATATATATATATATATAACATATATATATATATATTATATATATATATATATATATAAATATATATATATATATATATATATGCTCTTATATATGCTAGATTATGAAGAAAAGAATGTTTTCAATCAAATTAGGAATCTTAATGGGTCTCAGTCTAGCAGGGGACAACGCCAGTTCTCATTCTTCTGATTGCAAAGGTTGGCCACTTTAGTTTGAAGGTAGGTTTGAAAATCCTGAAGCCTCTCCTGAAAAAGATAAGATAAAAGGCTTCAGAAACATGACGTCAAAGAACAAGAAAAACTGAGGTAGTATTCTTAAAAACGGGCATCATTCATCACTAGTGTATGCTGCTCTGATTAAACTCTTAGAAGGATTTCGTATGATGACACTTACCTATCAAGTCTGATCAAAATCAGCCAAAAAGAGGAAAAACGAGATTAAAAAGAATAGCAATAACAACAATACCAATGACCTACCTACGTCAAAAGCAAATGGTAACGACCCAAGAGATAATCTTGAATGAATGAATAGCCCTGAGAAGAAAAGGTCCCATGACCACCTGAATACAGCATTTCAAGGCCTAATGAATAGAGCAGAATGAAGGGGAGGGATAAGGAGTGGGAGTTAAACCTAGAGGAAGTGGCGATGGAAAGATAGATGGCTAAGGGTAGGGAAAATCAGAAGCAGTAATAAATTCCGAGGCAGACGAGAGAAAGAAATTCCCCAAACCCCCATGCAAACCAAGTATTGTTTATTTCCACCCAGTAAAAGTGTGCGGTGGTGGTTTGTCGAGTCGAGAACATCAACTTCTGAGAAGAGGGACATCTTCTCATGAGGAGTCTCAAGGGAATGGATGCTGCCAATAAGATTCCCTTCAGAAAAATGAAAATAAGGCCACTCCGCAACAAAGGAGGGCAAGATTTAGAGAAAGGGTGACTGACGCAAGATAGCAAGTAGGACCTAGAGGAGAGGTGACAAGGCCACTAGGACCTTCAGAAGAAGTGGCGAAAGAAAGCAGGAGCTGTAGAAGATGCAACAAGGGAAAGTATTTCCTAAAGAGGAGGTGACGAATGAAAATAAAGCCTAGACACGACTTGAGGCAAGACCAGTGATCAGATGAACTACCTTTCATGAAATCCTACTGAGAAGAGGGACAAAAGGATAAAGCTTTAATGACTGGATCGAAAAATCAAGGTCTAGTATTAGAGGTCAGGAAAATTGATTTCAAGGTTGTCTCGTTGACCCTGAACTTTGCCATCTATGTCAACACTTGAATATGCACTCAGGATCCAGATTCAAATTCATGAATTAGGAGAAGGCAAGGCAAAGCCAAGTGCGGTTGACAGAAGAAGGAAAGAAGTGAGAAGGGTTAAATCACCAGGGAAATGTATGAACAGAAGTAGAAGATTGGGAAAACCATTCGCAAAGAGGAATGAAAGAGTATTGGAAAGAACCATTCGCAAAGAGGAGTGAAAGAGTATTGGAAAGAACCATTCGCAAAGAGGAGTGAAAGAGTATTGGAAAGAACCATTCGCAAAGAGGAGTGAAAGAGTATTGGAAAGAACCATTCACAAAGAGGAGTGAAAGAGTATTGGAAAGAACCATTCGCAAAGAGGAGTGAAAGAGTATTGGAAAGAACCATTCGCAAAGAGGAGTGAAAGAGTATTGGAAAGAACCATTCGCAAAGAGGGAGTGAAAGAGTATTGGAAAGAACCATTCGCAAAAGAGGAGTGAAAGAGTATTGGAAAGAACCATTCGCAAAGAGGAGTGAAAGAGTATTGGAAAGAACCATTCGCAAAGAGGAGTGAAAGAGTATTGGAAAGAACCATTCGCAAAGAGGAGTGAAAAGAGTATTGGAAAGAACCATTCGCAAAGAGGAGTGAAAGAGTATTGGAAAGAACCATTCGCAAAGAGGAGTGAAAGAGTATTGGAAAGAACCATTCGCAAAGAGGAGTGAAAGAGTATTGGAAAGAACCATTCGCAAAGAGGAGAAAAGAGTATTGGAAAGAACCATTCGCAAAGAGGAGTGAAAGAGTATTGGAAAGAACCATTCGCAAAGAGGAGTGAAAGAGTATTGGAAAGAACCATTCGCAAAGAGGAGTGAAAGAGTATTGGAAAGAACCATTCGCAAAGAGGAGTGAAAGAGTATTGGAAAGAACCATTCGCAAAGAGGAGTGAAAGAGTATTGGAAAGAACCATTCGCAAAGAGGAGTGAAAGAGTATTGGAAAGAACCATTCACAAAGAGGAGTGAAAGAGTATTGGAAAGAACCATTCGCAAAGAGGAGTGAAAGAGTATTGGAAAGAACCATTCGCAAAGAGGAGTGAAAGAGTATTGGAAAGAACCATTCGCAAAGAGGAGTGAAAGAGTATTGGAAAGAACCATTCATAAAGAGGAGTGAAAAGAGTATTGGAAAGAACCATTCGCAAAGAGGAGTGAAAGAGTATTGGAAAGAACCATTCGCAAAGAGGAGTGAAAGAGTATTGGAAAGAACCATTCGCAAAGAGGAGTGAAAAGAGTATTGGAAAGAACCATTCGCAAAGAGGAGTGAAAGAGTATTGGAAAGAACCATTCGCAAAAGAGGAGTGAAAAGAGTATTGGAAAGAACCATTCACAAAGAGGAGTGAAAGAGTATTGGAAAGAACCATTCGCAAAGAGGAGTGAAAGAGTATTGGAAAGAACCATTCGCAAAGAGGAGTGAAAGAGTATTGGAAAGAACCATTCGCAAAGAGGAGTGAAAGAGTATTGGAAAGAACCATTCGCAAAGAGGAGTGAAAGAGTATTGGAAAGAACCATTCGCAAAGAGGAGTGAAAGAGTATTGGAAAGAACCATTCGCAAAGAGGAGTGAAAGAGTATTGGAAAGAACCATTCGCAAAGAGGAGTGAAAGAGTATTGGAAAGAACCATTCGCAAAGAGGAGTGAAAGAGTATTGGAAAGAACCATTCGCAAAGAGGAGTGAAAGAGTATTGGAAAGAACCATTCGCAAAGAGGAGTGAAAGAGTATTGGAAAGAACCATTCGCAAAGAGGAGTGAAAGAGTATTGGAAAGAACCATTCGCAATGAGGAGAGAAAGAGTATTAGAAAGAACGTACCCATGACGATCACCGCTACGGCGATTAGAGTGGAGATGTTGCGTTTTCAGCCTCAATCAAAATAGACAGAGATTCTCTATTATTGTTCACAAGGTGAACCCTATTCATATGGAACAAGCCCACCAAAAGCCCCATTGACTTGAAATTCAAGCTTCAGCTTCTAAAGAATGTGGTGTTCATTAGGAAGTAAGAGAAGGTAAAGGGAAATCATCAAGAAGGAATGTCACTTGTTAAAAAAAATAGATTAAAAAATAGACAAAAAAATGCATTGAAATGCAAGGATATAGCATTAGGGCAGTAATTCACTGCATCTTCGCTTTAACTTTCGCAGTTCTAATTGCACGACATCCCCAGGGAGGCTGTTCCACAGTCCAATGGTGTGAGGAATAAAAGACCTCCGGAACTGAAAAATTCGACAGCGAGACACATTCATTGCATATTTGTGCTGCTGTTCAGCAAATCTAGCTGCTCTCAGCAGGAAAAGGGGATCAGGGATCAAATGTGCAAGTAAAAGATCTGTTAAAATATAACTTATAAAAAAAGGACAAACAACGTTTCTAGTCAAGACAGACAGACAAACCTGGCACCCGCCTGAAGATCACCGTGAATAGAATAAGTTCTCCTTCCCTTACTTCTTCCTAATGAACAACAAATTCTCTGGAAGCTTGAATTTGAAGTCAATGGCCCCTGTGGTGGGCTTGTTCCATATGACTAGGGTTCATCTTCTGAATAATGATACTAATAATATTCTACTCTGTGAA
>NC_089778.1:136004-138504 GCF_040412425.1 Macrobrachium rosenbergii | reverse complement strand
CAAAGGCTGTCGTCTACATTGTCGCATCAACACAATTGGATGTGCCCCCCTAGGCTCTACAGGGCGTGTGGGTATCGCAAGCTGTGTTTGGATAGACGAAGCAGAGGGGATCTCGTTAAGGGCGTCATGCAAGATCGACGAAAGACTCGAACCCAGAGTAACACCAATCTTAGTTCACATATTTTCCTGGAGTGGTTTCAAACGAAAAAAAGAGGTGGGTCAGTTAGTGAATACCTGGGCCCAGTAAGACAGGTCCTCCATAGTGGGGTAGTGACGTCAGTGCACCTCACGTGGTGCACTGTAGGAATTACTTCAGGGTCTTTGCAGCGTCCCTTCCTTAGACCCCTAGCTACAACCTCTTTCATTCCGTGACTGCGTCTGCTTTCGTATGTTTTTTCTTCCATCTGACTTTCCTCAACCCTGTCCTAACAATATATTGTTTCCTATTGCAACTGGGAGGTTTTCCTCCTGGTATATACACCTTTCAAACCTCCTAGCGCTGAATGACCCCATAGCTATGTCCCAGCGCTTGGCCTCTGGCCTAAATTCTATATTCTACTCTGTTCCACTAAGACAGGTCGGCCAGCCAGAAGACAAGGACGTCACAGGGGCTCATCGCGGGCAGGGCCCACTGCTGGCTGTGAGAGTCTAGGACAGAACATTTGACCATCCTCTTTGCGTCCTTGTTTTATTAGTTGTTCCAGCTTTGTTTTCTTCTGCTTTGAGAGGCAGTCTACCAGTAACCTCATTATTTGTTGGTGTCAGTTATTGAGTTAAAAAATAGAGCCTCACTTGTCACAACTGCAAGTTCATTTTTCTGTCGATGGCGAGAGTAAGAATAACTCTAGATTTCTATTGTTTCAAATAATATATTGACGTCAGCTGCAATGGAGGTGACTCAGAATGCCTCAGACTTTCAATAAATGAAAGGAGGAAATTTGTCCTCAACTAGCCTCTATGTATACAGTATATATATAATATATATATGTATATATATATATATATATATATATATATATATATATATATATATATATATATATATATATATATATATATATATATATATATATATATATATATATATATATATATATATATATATTCACAGTAGTACCCAATATTTAAGCGTGCTTGTTTTACAACCTGTCAATCATGGGTCATGGCTCACTTGACACGGCCGACTCGTCTTTACTCCCTTGTCTGACCCACCTGTCTTCTTAGTGGGTCCTGTTGAAAACACAAACAGACTAAAGAACACATCGAGTTCACATGAGAAGAAGAGAAAGAGGGAGACTCTCCATTGCTGGATGTATTAGTCATGAAGGAAGGGGAAAATGTAAAACTTAAGGTACACAGAAAGTAGACACATACCAATTCACACAGACTTATGTTCTGCAGGCACAGGACAGAAATATGGTGGCAGTGTTGGCTATCAGGGCCTATAGGGTTCTCATCCCCGATTTCTTAGATGAAGAGCTGGGACACTTCAGGGACAGCTTTGGGAGATTAGCGGATTGAGTAAGTGATCAAGTTCATATAAAAAAAAATATATATATATATATATATATATATATATATATATATATATATATATATATATATATATATATATATATATATATATATATATATATATATATATATATATATATTGTTAGGAACTTCAAGATGGTCTGAAGTTTTTAAGGTTCTTTTTGACCTGTATTTCAGATCAGTACCACAAAACGGGTATGATCCCTGACAAACCAACACTCAAAGAGCACAATCTCAGAGAGGATACACAAAGCCACAAACTAATTTAACAATAATTTATTACAAAAAACACATAGAAAAAGAACCCCTCTGAAAACTGAATGATGGGGAGAAAAAAACAGCACGCGCACACAACAACAAATCAATCACTTCCTCAATCGCCTACCTAACTACTGTAGCATGCTAAGAAATAAGAGAAAGTAAACAGTGGAAGTAAGAAAAACACTCTTTCCCTAGCATACGATAGTAGGAGATCCAGGGGGGGAAAGGAAACCTTAACCTATATATATATATATATATATATATATATATATATATATATATATATATATATATATATATATATATATATATATATATATATATATATATATATATATATATATATATATATATATATATATATATATATATATATACAATATTCAATTAATACCTTGTATGAAATACATACATTAGCAAAATATTAACAAGGATCCAAAATATTTTGGTTTCACAACGCCTAACAAACACTAAGGCTAAATATGGTAGTCCTTGCAGATGAAAGCCGACGCTGGCACACTGTAGGCGTACAACTGACATCCTTACAAAAGATAAAGGGGATGCTGCTCCGACGCACGGAGAAACTAATGACGATAACAGATATATGATAATAATAAAGTGGGCTTACTCTTCTTCGCCAGTGGAGGGCCTCCTCACGACTCAAGGGCGCAGTGTACTGTAAGGGCAGAGGCAGGAGAATACA
>NC_089778.1:66004-128504 GCF_040412425.1 Macrobrachium rosenbergii | reverse complement strand
CTAGCGCTCACTGACTGACTGACTGACTGACTGACCCTTGCAGTTGTTCCAAAGTTCAAATTCCTCTCAAACGTTCCTCTGGATGTCTGTCAAAGCAGCTCAGTGAATTAGCAAAGGAAATTATGAAAGCCAAACCAAATACCTTCACGAAAATTGAACTGAATTACGTTTAGCTTTTAAATGATCTTAAAAGAGTTTCAGTTAAAAAGATGAGAGGTACTTCAAGTGAATCGTCGTCGATCTATTTGTCCCAAGAGCGTGTGTGAGATCAGGTCAGCTCTCCTGACGACAAATCACTTCATGAGCAGAGATTTGCAAATCTCATCCTACGATTTCGGGATTTTCTGAAGGATTTGTTCCTAACAAGGGCAGTATACAGTTGTAAATAATGTATTTTGTGGATTAGAATAGTTCTGTAAAGGACACCCAGCGTGATAAAATGACAAACATTCCGCACTGGCGTCTAAATGGCGCTCATATTATAGTAGAGAGATGGAGGACGCAATTCAGAGCCAGTAATAAACAATATCTTAACGAGCTCCGGCTCAACATAAATGTCTCTCTCTCTCTCTCTCTCTCTCTCTCTCTCTCTCTCTCTCTCTCTCTCTCTCTTTCTCTACATTTTTTTGCTGACTTCCATCATGGAGACAAAATTAAGACGTCGAAGGAATTTCAAGGTGTTGCAGTTTTCCTGTCTGTGGTGAACTCTGATCACTCACAGTTATCGACAGGTATTGACGCACCCACAGAGACTCACAGGAGCTTGACGCACTGATCATGAACATTTGTGTAGCTGAATGAAGAGGCGGTCGGTGTGGACGTTGTCTCACTGGGACTTCTTTCACAATTAAGTAGTATGAACGAGTCTGTAAGTCCTGTCTTGTTCTCCTCGAGAGGCCCCATTCTTGTTATGAGGAATGGTTTGATGTTAGGAAGTACACACACACACACACATTCTCTCTCTCTCTCTCTCTCTCTCTCTCTCTCTCTCTCTCTCACGCACATATATAAACACGTTATATAATATATATATATATATATATATATATATATATACTATATATATATATATATATATATATATATATATATATATATATATATATATATATATATATATATATATATATATATATATATATATATATATATATATATATATATATATATATATATATATATATATATATATATATATATATATATATATATATATAATATCTGACTCCACACTGCTCAGGATGACATTTCGACCGAGTGTGTTCCATGTGGAGCCCTTGGAACAACGTGCAATGCACCATATCCTAAAGGCAACATTTTAAAATTATTTCCTTACAATATGTGACCCCATATTTGTAGATGCCAAACTTGGGCTGGTGAGAAGGATTTTACACAGCGCTGCTACCCACAGCGTTCCACAAGCCCAACGTTCTTCAGAATAATATAAATGAAAGTATTTCACTCTCTTATCATCATAGTTCGCCCAAGGTTAGAAAATAAAATGCCAGTATGAAAACTAGAAAGATCTTATTTTCAGATATTTATTTTGTTCAAAGAAGATTGAAAGCCCACTGAACGGCTCCTTTTGTCCACTTTAGAAATAGACAATCATTGGAGAATGAACGAATCATAATTCGCCGAAAGCTCATATCTTGTTTTTTTTTTTTGTGAAAACATACCTGTCAACCTAAGCGGAATATTCGTAAATTTTGAAGCCTTCTCTTCATCTCAATTGCCTCTGGATCTGTACATAAAACCCGTGAATTGTGAAGAAATTCCTTCCAATTTCATTCTTACGAATCGTTCAGAGGAACCGTATAACAAAATTGCAAGCAGTAGCTTTTCAATATAGCACTCGTGATTTTTTTCACTCTCCCGATATATGGCCAACACGCATATATATATATATATATATATATATATATATATATATATATATATATATATATATATATATATATAATATACGTGCCGCATTGCCTATTAATTCCCAGAAGGCTTCATGACCTGATATACTCTCGAAAGAATTCTAATTAAAAATGGCATAACATGAAAGTGGGAAAATTCAGTAAAGGATTTTCCCGATGAATTCTCTCTCTCTGAGTTGAGTAACTGCCCTGCTCTACTGTACATGTATATGAACACCCACCTAAAATTTTCTGCATGTAAGTAAAACTCATGTTCCTGAGAAAGAGAGAGAGAGAGAGAGAGAGAGAGAGAGAGAGAGAGAGATTGAACAAGAAGGCTGAAGGAAAGCGGCAATGTACACATTCCGAGCAAGCAAAGTTATTCATCGCCTGTGGTCGGAATCTTGAGCGGCAATCTATAACTGCAAAGTTGCTTCTATGGGAATTCCCGACGGAGTGATTGACATGAGGCAGAGTGAGAGAGAGAGAGAGAGAGAGAGAGAGAGAGAGAGAGAGAGAATTATTTGGGGCACGAGGAAGGAAGGAAGGAAGGAAGGAAGGAAGGAAGGAAGGAAGGAAGGAAGGAAGGAAGGAAGGCAGGAAGGAGCCTCAGAATGGACGTGGGCAGTTTCTCTCGAAGCGACTGTAAACAACACCGACTGAAAATGCTTCATTCACTTTGCATTCTTTGTAAACATCATCTTATCCGCATAAATTGAGAGGAAAGGAATACAAATATTTATTTATTGTTGGCTGGGTCCCCCATATAAAGTAGTGCCGACAGTGCACCTCACGCGGTGTCACTGTGGGCATTATCCAAAACTCATTGTAGCTTCCCTTCGGCCCCTACCTGCGACCCCTTTCATTCCTTTTACTGTACCTCCGTTCATATTACCTTTCTTCCAACTTACTTTCCACCCTCTCATAGTAATTTTTTCACGGTGCAAATGAGAGGTTTTCCTCCTGTTACGCCTTTCAAACCTTTTGACTCTCAATTCCCTTTCAATGCTGAATGACCTCATAAGTCCCAGCGATTGGATCTGGCCTAAATTTTATGTTCCATTCCATTCCATTCCATTTATGCTCATTCCATTCTGCTCAAAAACGAGCCTTCACTTGACTTTGGAATAACTTCCAAGTCAAGTGATTTCGATATGATCCATGTTGAGGGAGGAAGGCCCCAGGAGACTTTTCTAGCTTCCTAGCCTCAAATAAACCTAAACTGCTGCTCCAAAATATCGATTATTTGAAGACAGCAAAACGAGGTAACAATTATGGACAAAGTAAGATGATGGCGCACAATTGATGACTTCGAAATTACACTCACGATATAAAGAGAATAAATAACCGCTCAATCATAATCAGACAGAGAGAGAGAGAGAGAGAGAGAGAGAGAGAGAGAGAGAGAGAGAGAGAGAGAGAGAGAGAGAGAGAGAGAGAGAAAGAGAGCAACATAACTCAGTGTAATTTCGACTCAAGGGTGATGGTAACTTTTCTAAATAGTAATAGAATGAATAGAATAGAATAGAATAGAATAGAATAGAATATATAATTTAGGCCAAAGGCCAAGCGCTGGGACCTATGGTGGTGAGGTCATTCAGCGCTGAAGCTGAATTTTACAGTAAAAAGGTTTGAAAGGTTAAGTAACAGGGGAAAACGTCAGCGCAGTTGCACTATGAATCAATTGTTATGAGAGGGTGGAAAGAAAGGTAGAAGAGAATATGAACGGAGGTACATAAAAAGGAACGAAAGGGCTTGCAGATAGGGGCCAAAGGGACACTACAAAGAACCTTAAGTAATGCCTGCAGTGCACCACATAGGTGCACTGACGGCAGTATCCCCCAACGGGGTCAGAATAGTGATTAACATGGAGACTGAGGAACAGTGTCGCTTCAGGAAGCACAAACAGCGACGCACAAACAGTCCCTGATCTCGATCATTTTCACAGAAGTGAGAAAAAAGTTAAGTATGCCTTAGTTTAACCAGACCACTGAGCTGATTAACAGCTCTCCTAGAGAGGGCTGGCCTGAAGGAATAGATTTGCTTTACGTGGCTAAGAACCATGATTCATGAACGCTCAAGAGCACAAGCTGTAGCGTCGAGGTCACTCACTAAAAAATAAAAAAACATACGCATCCTAGAACAAAACAACGAACGTCGCCAATAGTTAATTCACTTCATATTAATGATAGAATTTTCCAGACAACAGCTGTGTCGAGGATTTTGCTAACACCTGTGCACTGCCCTCCTTGTTCAGTCTCTACTTGCTCACAGCCCGACTGGATAACGAGTTGTGTACATGATCAAATCACAACGAACATCATACATACATACATATATACATACATAATATGTATGTATATATGTATGTATGTATGTATGATGTTCGTTGTGTGTATGTACAGTGCATGTACATATTATGTACATGCACTGTACATACACACACACACATATATATGTATATATGTATCTAAATCCACTTCGGAAGGTGAGTGAAAACTGGGACTCAGAACAAGTACTTTCGTAGTTTATTTTACATTTTCAAGTTCACACCGAATACAAAAGAAGCTGACAGAGATTTATATACAAAAACAGAAGGGGGGCAGGGTTACAGTTTGTTAATCTGGGCAGCATGTTCTTTAAACAAAAAAGACAGGGACAAAGGATCAAGGAACAATCCAGGGTGGAGATTACCATTCCCGGTGGAAGTAGCTTCAATAAACACAGTCTCTAGCAGATTTCTTTTCCGATGGTCGTTGACCTTGTAGACTATCGAAGACTTATCCCAGTTCATTGTATGGCCTGTCTTAAGCCTATGATCCACAATGCCATTATCTGATAATCCTCTTGAAATGGCATATTTGTGGTGGGAGCTTCTTACTTTTAGTCCTTTTGATGTTTGACCAATATAAATCTTATTACATTCTTTGCAGGGAATACTGTATACAATATTGTTTGAATTGGGTGGGCGGCTATTCTTAATTAGTTTATTTCTCAAAATATTATTATATTTAAATATTTAAATACGAAGTTAATATCAATAGTTTTTAAATTAGGCACTGCACGAAATGAAATGAGGATGAAATGGTAAACAGAGAATATTCTTAAGTTCTTTGTTAACACTGGTTGGATTGTATTTTGTCTTTTTTGCTTTTTTTTTTTGTTTTTTACAAAGTTCTAAAAAATTTGGAGGGTAACATAATGAATCTCGTATTTTATCAATAATTTTAAACTCCTCTTCCAAAAATTCAAGACTACAAATTCTAAGAGCTCTAAGATACATACTGGAAAATGTTGACACCTTAATTTGTTTAGCATAGTTAGAGTAAAAATGAATATATGACAAATTATTCGTGGGTTTCCTATATACTTTAAAACAAAACCTGGTGTTATTTCTAATAAGTAAGACATCCAGAAATGGTATGCAATTGTTTTCTTCATATTCTATTTTTAATTTTATGGATGGTGCAAGATCATTAATTGTTTGCAACAAATCAGGAATATTTACATTTTCTTTTACAATACTAAAACATCGTCTACATATCCAACCCAAAACTCTTGTCAATATTAGACAAAAGTGGCGAAAGAGGGCTCCCCATAACCATACCAAATATTTGTTCATAAAAAGTACCACTGAAAGTGAATTTACAATTTTTTATACAAAGGGATATCAAATTAATAACAATGGAAGGTAGTTCAAGATTATACAAGTCCAAATGTTGTGATAAATATTGAAGTAAGTCATCAATAGGAACTTTAGTAAATAGAGATGTCACACCAAAACTGGTTAATCTGTCAGTACTGGATAATTCAATATGGGAAAGTCTATCACAGATATCAAAAGAGTTTTGTAAATGGGAATTTGGAATAGTACCCAGAATAGGTGGCAGTAATTTAATCAGGTATTTAGAAAGTTTATAACTAAGAGAACCGGTTGAACTGATAATGGGCCGAATAGGAAAATCTCTTTTATGAGTTTTGATTAATCCGTACATGCACGGTAGGGATGGGCCAACCGTTGACACTTTCTCTTTTATTGAACCGAATTCCTTTAGTATAGTTTTCATTTTGGAACTGAAACTTTTTATGACATCAGCTAATGGGCCTTTCCGTAGTTTTTTGTAATCACTTTTGTCCTTTTCAGAAACCGTCACCACCGAGACCAGTTTTAACAGTATGCTAATTCACTACGTAATAACATTAAATTTACTTATGAATTAGAAAATAATAACCAGTTATCCTTTTTAGACACCATCGTCATCCGTGATGACGATGGTGTGTTTCGCAAGAAAACCTTTACTGGTCTCGGACAGAATTTTTGCAGTTCGTGCTTTTATCATTTTAAACTGAATTCCCTGTCCACTCTCCTCCACGGGGCCATAACACTTACATCCGATTGGCATCTTTTTCACAAGGAAACAGTTTTCTCTATGATTATTTTCAATCCAAGTGCTATCCATCCAATTTATTTTTAAAGTATGTTAAGAAAACATTTGCCATTTAGATCAACATATTATTATATAAGTTTTCCATTCACTTATGACACCTCTTTCCTACCCAATCTAAAAAGGATTTTAACGAATTATTTCCCTGCAGTTGACGTTAAGCTCATATTTAAGAACTCAAGAACTATTGGTGGCAAGTTTCGTCACAAAGAAAAACTGGCCCCTTGAATGCAGCCCGGTGTTGTTTATTTGTTTACTTTCAGTCAATGCCATTGTCAGATATACAGTACGTTGGAAACACACACACGCCGACTGCTTAAAGTCAGATGTGACGCACATATTGGCGTTAGCTTTCGAACTGGGTACAATTGCTAGCAAAGAAATTTGCTGGCAATGGTCGTTCTGAGTTCAGGGGGTCCCAAGGGTGGTTTTTATGGAAGTTTTAGGCATATGTTCCTTACTCGGAATAAACGTGAATTTGAACCCCCCTTTGGAAGCTGCTGGCGGACAGAAAGCCAGCCTTGACATTGCTGGCATTGCTCATTCTGTGTTCAGGGGACTCCAAGGAAGGTTTAGGAAAAGTTTCAAGCATATGTTTTTCACTCTGACAAAAAAATTTTTTTCAGTTTTTAGGGTTCATTTTTGATGCAAAAGCCAGAGTTCTGATCCGGCAGCAATACATTTTTGAGATGTTGGGCGTAGGCACTACTTATCTAGGGGTCAAACCTTTGTGTTCAAAACTCGGAATAAACACTCTGCTCCTGCTCTAGAAGTGGAAAAGCCGTGAGAGTTTTTCCACCTCTTGGAATTTTGAAATTTTGAAACTTGAATGGAACACGTTTCAGAACGATGATGGATTGTAAGAAGGTAACTTATTATTCAGGCAAGAGAGTGTATTAATTGTCTGATAATACAGTTTTACCTCAAAATTATTTGATTAGTTTCTTTCTGCACGGAAGGGGAAGACAACTTTGGAGGTCAGCTCTGGAGAGCAAGGCAAAGAAAGAAAGGAAGGAAGTATTACGAAGACTGAAATTCTACTTTTGTAAATAGTAACAGTAGTAATACACAGTTAGCCTCTCTCTCTCTCTCTCTCTCTCTCTTCTCTCTCTCTCTCTCTCTCTCTCTCTCTCTCCTCTAGTGCCTTAGAATTTTCTTATTTCATAGCTTTATCACTGATTGTCTGACTGTCTCTAGACACACTACATAAGCTTTAGACTTTTTGATCGAATAAAATAGTAGGTATCTATCGTGACAGCAGAATTGCAGTGACACCTCTCTCTCTCTCTCTCTCTCTCCGAGAGTCACTGCTGTATTTGGCTTGTTGTCATCACCTCCACACCTCGTCGACTTCTATTCTTGCAGCGTCTATTGAGCGTCTTCCCAGCAGCCACCGTCCTCAGCTCCGATAACCCACTTTCAGCCTTCGAGGAGGCCCTTTCTTTCGATCTGCTGTGTCCGCGAGAGAGGCGAGACATGATGGCGAGATTCTTATCTCACATGGTCACTTTTCGAAAGCATGGATGTGATATGAGTTCATTTGGTTGTGCGTATCACACTGTAGTCATCTAACATGAGCAGATTACAGCAATCGAATGACTTTTAGCATACGCCCACGAAACATGGATGCCTACAATTCGATAAATCTGAATATATATATATATATATATATATATATATAACAACTTAACTAATATATATATATATATATATATATAGCCACCTCCTCTTCCCTTCTCTTCCTCCCTCTTCCACTCCAGTCCCACACAGATTTCCACTTCCTCCTCAAGATTAGGTTGGAAGAGGAATGGGAGGAATACCTCAGAGGTCTACTATTTGATTTTGACACTGAACTTGTTTGACATAGTACTGAACTCTCTCTCTCTCTCAACTCACTCCTTACATACAACAACCGACAGGTAAATAATTCGTTGTGAAGGTTAGTGGTGGCACATATTTAGACGAAGTTCTGAACGCCCTCTCTCTCTCTCTCTCTCTCTCTCTCTCTGATGAGGTTTATTGCTGACTTTATTTTTTCTTGTTTTTAATTCTTAACATGTGTTTGTGCCACTGATGCCTGTCAAAGCCCCTGTTGAAATCCACCAAAGTGAAAAAAGAAAGGGAATTGTCCTAGAAGCCGTTTTCAAAGCAATTGTGATTAGTGATTTTGCATGCAGGCGGCGTCTTGCGTCCGGTGATTGGTGCCTTAACCACTGCTATCAGGATCCCCACCAGATCCGTCAGATTTCGTGTAAATGACCTTGCTGGGGATGTAAATCAGTTTATCAGCTAGAATGTGCACACACAAAACACAGATCATTTTCTCTTTTGAACGAGGAGTTGAGGGTAGCAGGACTCATCACAGGTTTGATCGGTCATATTGGCTAGGTTACTTCCTTCCCACCCTGCACACGCCACTCTGCTACCCAATGGCCATTAACGGCATAAGGCCAGTTTCGTCCTAAACCAACCAGCCACAGAAGTCACCTTGGGCCAGTCCCTCGATTATTCGGAATTTTGAGAACAAAAAACGTTTCTATTTTGTTCTTGTAATAACATTTATGAGATGGGAGGTTTACAGAGAAGAAGCATGAGTGCGCATTGAAGGAGACAGAAACAACAGATTTGAGCGATGGCAGCTTTGACTTCTTCTTCGTCCGTTCTAAGTCGATCAAAGCAGATTCCAGACCAACGATCGCGCAGCCTTTGAGTGTGCATGAATTGACGATGACTTGGAATTTCTGCCAGAGATCTCTTCAGAAACAAAAAGACAAAGTCATTATCTTTCATGGCTGATCAAAGAAGTCTTCAGTTTACCTTTCTTAGTTTTGTTCAGTTGTTTACTTGTCTCTAGATGTCAGTAGCGGTGTGTCATATCCTGTACTGCCTCCTTTAAACATAGCAGGGTTGTTAGGAACAAAAACTATTCCCCATTAACGACATGCAACACCTATCCTTCATGAGAAATCATTTCTTTGTCATAATCCCCCCAAGGTTATGGTCATTGCTATTTTATCTGGTAGGCTGAATACCAGCTTTCATAGTAAAACTAATCGTCCATGAAAATGGGAGTGTACCTCCCCTTCCCCAATAATGAATGGCTGGTCCCAGATGAGGTTATTTCGTAATGACTGCCCACCATATCAAGGCATAGTGAGTTCCTAGAGCTGTTTCACCTTGTGTGTTTAGGCCTACTCTTGTGAGGACTTTCAAATTATTACTTTATTTTTGCTATATCCAATCTGTATGGTTCCTTATTTTTAGACATCCTCTGTGTCTGTCTGTTTATGGATCATTTGAGGTAAGAAAAATCATTTGGAAATGGGGTCCTCCCACCAGCCAATGGAAATCGCTCTCAAAGTATTCAGTCCGTTGGCCAGAGCTCAGAACTTCAGCCTATGAAGAGAAAGCTGATAGATAAATGAGGTTTCTTGGCTTGGCTTAGTAATTGGAAGAAGGAGGGAGGAGGAGGTCTCTGATTGGCCCAGAGAAGGTCTTCGGTCGACGTCTTGAGCAATTCTTGGTCAGTCAGCAAGAAGAATCGATGGTGTTTTTAAATCTGTATAGTTGCAATTCTCGTTTCCGCAATACTCCGTAAGTACCCTCTTTGTGACAGCATTTCTGCCCAATTTGGGCTCATATCTGGTGGTGTTCATCCGGCTGAAGGTTAATTAGTACAGGCATTTAAGATTGTATGAGCAGGAATCCTTATATTCTATGAAGTAATTGTCGAGAAGCAGTCCTATTTTAGGGCTCAACGTGTTCCTTTCAACCCATTTGCTTTCTTGGGTTCCTTGTCTTGTCAAGGACATCACAAAGTGCTCGTCCACTGGGGGGTTCCTACTGAAAACAATGTTTTTTAATCGCCTTAATATCTAATACGGAGATTTCTGCATTTACCTTCGGCACACAAATTGTTGTCAGACAGTGTTGGGTTTCCCTCCCTTTCAATTTGGATGTTGTGATTGCTGGATTTTGATGTAGAACATGTTTATGAATGCGTCTCTCTCTCTCTGTTCAGTACTGGGTTGAAGTGAGCATCATATTGGTAGTGAGTCCACAGCATGGGACGATACTTTATTGTCCATTTATCAGTCTCTCTCTCTCTCTCTCTCTCTCTCTCACCGTTGTGGCTTCTCTTACTGCATTGTCATATCCGTTGCCTCTCACACCAGACCTCTAAACGTTGTTGTATGTTTCTGAGCGCTCATTTTTGGGGTGTATTCCTTATTATACTTCCATTCATTGTGAATTCGCCAAACCTGGGCATTGGCTGATTCTTGGCTACTGATTTGATGCTGTAGCGAAAGGAGTTTCAAGAATCTTAATTGTTTTGTCGTAGATTTCTTGTAAACGACATCCTAGACGTTAACCACTTCAATTATTAGGTCTTAGTGATCTGGTTTCATAAGTTTTACAGGTCTCAAGCCTTTCTCTCACCCTAGACTGCTGAGGTCTGTTACCATGAAATTCGATGACGCTTGGTCATGTAGGCTATAGTGCAGACACGTTGCAATCCACCTTACTACGTTCAGCACACCCTCTGCCTTCTTCAGTCAGAGGTATGTCAGCTTTTTTTTCCTGCTGTCTATTAAAATTCCCTCACCTCTCCGATAGAATGAGTGGCGTGCAAATTGAATCTCTGGACGCTGTTCATACATCAGGATTTGCTAAAGTTTAAGTATATTTCAAATCGATGTATGAACAGCATCAGAATTCAATTTGCTAATGCCACTCATTCTATCGAGAGGGTGAGGATTTGCTAAAGTTTAAGTATATTTCAGCGGGTTTTAATTCTCTACCACTCTGTTGGTCGCGGCTCGAATCTCCGACAAGCCAGTGAAGAACAAAGAGAGGAGTTTGTTTCTGGCGATAGAAATTCATTTCTCGCTATAATGTGGTTCGGATTCCACAATAAGCTGTAGGTCCCGTTGCTAGGTAACCAATTGGTTCTTAGCCACGTAAAAATAAATCTAAACCTTCGGGCCAGCCCTAGGAGAGCTGTTAATCAGCTCAGTGGTCTGGTTAAACTAAGATATACTTAACTTAAGTATATTTCAAAGGTATTCTTGATCACGTTTTAACATAACGCTTCTCAGGATTTTCCTTGCCTTTCATGAACCCAGTTCCGTTTTCAGGCCCTCAAATTCGCGGCCCCAATTGAGCCGATTTGCCTCTCATACCAGTCCTCTAAAGGTCTGTTGCAACTTTCATGTTGTCCATTTTCCCATGTACAAACCAAACCTTATAGATGGTTAGGGGTCTTTAGTCATAACCTTCAGTGTGATTTCTTACTGGTCCTCTAGGGCCTTCTACTTGAACAGTTAGAACAGTGTCATAATACAGTATTGACGACAATTGGAGCTCAGTCTCCCCTTTCTTATTTTACCTGATCTGGGTGAATCACAGACACCTCCATTCTAACTTCCGGTTATGGTTATTGCAAGTACGCTTAGTGAGAGAATTTGGGATATCTGCACTCTAATCCCTGGGGAGAAGACTTCAGTCTACCTCATACTCTCTCTCAGCTTAAGTGAAGATGTTAGCATGCTGGTTTATAAAGTGTTATGTACAGATCGTGTAATAAAGTGAAGATTTGTGTACATCGTAACGCTGTCCTGTTACGATTGGCGTAGAAACTTTAACAGCAACCCTATGCCGATATCTGGGTGTGGAACAATTTTTTTGGATAAGTTTTTCAGTTTGTGACCATTTTCAGTGCTTGGTCGTTCCTGCTGTTTGATCGTCATGTATTTATGTTGGGCGTTCAGGTGACATTGCATGGAATTCTCCATCATGCACTCTGCAGGAATGAATTATTAGTCTGGCTGGGCTTTTATATCAGTTTGTGAATTGTTCAGTTTGGGATGTCAAAGATCGTTTTCCTCAGGGGACAAGTCCAGTGACTAAAACATCTTGTAAAGGTTAAACAGTCCCGCACCGACGAGTTTGAGTCTAGTTTTTATGTCTGTGTCTACATCCAGTCGCTTTGTCTGTCACATCCGTGTCTTGCCTTTCACTCAAACAGTTTCCTAGTGTTGAGGGCTCCAATGGAACATTTGAAAATTGCTATGCCATATAATGTTCCTGCATATATTAAATCGTTCCATATATCAAGTTGAATTATACTAAATAACTCCTGCGATCTCCATCTCCTCTGATTAAGCTGGTCAAGCCTGCCAGTTTACAACCCACCTTCTTTCGCAGACTATTACTCTCTGCAGATCAGTAACTCTTTGGTGGCTTTTTATACGGCAGAGGCATTACTTGGCCTTTACTGGAACCCCCTCTTGCATTTGGTCTACGCAACTCTTGACAATTGACGGTCTTTGTTTAGAAAGGATCTTTAAATTTGGAGTTGATATATCTGTGTTTACTAGGCTCTCTCTTACAGTGCTCTCACACTCCAGAAGCTCTTATTAGCCCTTAGAATTCTAAAGATTCTTGACCGGAGCATTTGACTTTGTAAGTGTTGTTCCTGCTTTGTCCTGTGCTCTCACTGGGGACCCCTCTCCAGTGATGGTACTGCACCTTCATTGATTGGAGCTCTCGGTTGCTCCATTTATGCTGTATTACGTTGTAGTACTAGTACACAGGTGTGGACTGTTTGCTTATTCTTCTGGGCCTTTTAATGATGCTCTCTCTCTCTCATGTTTTATTTAATTTTATGAATTTTTTTATTTATTTTTATTTATTTACTTTTATTAATTTATTTATTTTTATTTATTTTATATTTATTTATTTATTTTATTTTTATTTATTTATTTTTATTGTCTTATTTTTATTTATTTATTTTTATTTTTTTTATTTATTTATTTTTTTTATTATTATATATTTTTTATTTATTTTTATTTATTTTATATTTATTTATTTATTTTGATTCAATTCTTTTCCATCTGTTTATATTTTCCCTATTTTAATATTTCTGACTTTCGTTTATTTTGTATTTTTTGTTTTTAATCATTTTCATTAATATTTAGTTTTAATTTATATACTTCTTTGCCATTTTTAATTCTTTTACTTGTATCAAGATATATTCTTATTTCTTTATCTTATTTGCTTTTATTTATCTTTGTCTTTTATTTATTCTTATTTCTTTATCTTATTTGCTTTTAACATTAATTTTTCATTAATATCTTAAATCTTTTCATGATTATTTCTATTTGTTTTTATCTTGTTTATTGTTTTATCTTTATTTAATTTTATCTATTTTATGTTTGCTTATTTGTTTTTATTTTGGTGTATTCATTTTTTTATGACATATATTCTTGTGTAGACCAAACTGGTTTCATCAGGTTCCATCATCAATTACAGAGTGGACTTGGAAAAAGACTGGCAGAAGTAAGACGACCACAGGCAGAGATCTTTACCTTGAAACCAACCTTCCTTAAAACTAGTTTATTAACATTAAGAAATGTACATATTTAAAATGAGTGAAGTTTGTGTCCAAAGAAATAATTAAATGAATCATATCAAACATCATACATAATCCACGAGTCCAATCAAAAAATACAGTTACTTTATTTAAATAAACATTACCATCACAGCAAAAGCAACAAACATCATATAAAAGAGAACATCATTGGCTTCCTCCAACAGCTAAACAATACAGACAGCATATAAATAATAATATCGGACAATCCACAGTATAACCAACTAACCATAGTAATATCATATACAAATATCTGAAAAATCAATAGAGCAGCAAATATAGTCAATAATAATCATAAACTCAAGTATCAAATAATACCAATATCATAATAATCACAATCTTCATGTACCAGTACAAAAACAGACATCACCCTGGGATGTCTTGACCAGCATCAAAGGTGCAAGAGTTAAGTATGCCTTAGTTTTTACCAGACCACTGAGCTGATTAACAGCTCTCCACAGGGCTACCTAGGACGACCATCAGAAGCTTCTGCCCATTGAAATCCCCGCCAGAAACCACTGTGTGGCAGCAAACAGGAATATCTCCACAAAACACAAATGATGCGACAGAGTAGATGCAGCAGCCACCTGCTGTCTCAGAGGAGATGCCCCTCTCTCCACTGGCGACTAAGGACATTACCAACTCATCCTCGGTAGCAGCTGAAGTTCTCATTATCAAAAAGCTGTCAGAGACAACAGGTAACAACCTGCTATTAAGCAAATCCATGCTGCTACTTTGTGGCCTGACTCATTGTGCCCAGATTGACTAACATTCTGCCGACGAAGCAGCAGACATGCGACTATAAACAAAAAATTAGCACTAAGCGGGAAGGGGCATTTCCACAACAGAAACATTCGTTCCATACAAAACAAGCCTAAGCCTTTACAATCATTAACATTACTTTAGTCTGTTATATTCATTTTTATTTTTTCTTTTCTGTGTTTTTACTAATTATTTATTCATTTACTTTTCTTTCATAGAATTTTTGAGAATTGTTCTTTTACCAGTCAATTTTTAAATTTAGTTATTTATTTTTGTTACATTTACGTTTTTATGTTATTATTCCAAATTTTTTATTCAGAAAGATAAAAATCTATCTTTATCGAACGAAAGAAATAAAAAGAAAGGAAACAAAATTAAATATTTTTATTTTGTGTTATATATTTCTATTTTTCTTGCTATTTGATTCTACTCGTACTTATATTTATTTTCTTTAATTCTGATTATTTGTATTTATTATTTCCTACTGTTTTATTTACTTATTTATTTTTATTTATTTATTAATTTTTGTTTATTTATTTATTTCTATTTTTATTTATTTCAATTTTTATTATTTTTGTTATTTCTTTTTAATTGTTTTTATATTCATTTCTTTCATTTATTTACTTATCTTTTCATTTTATTTTTTATCCATGGGTATTGTTACGGAAATATGTATTTATCTTTATATTATTGTTAAGTTGTTGTGCTGCAGGACGCAAATGGGTTGTTCTAATGGTAATTGAACAGTTGAAGGACCGTTATTTATGTTTGTTTCTCCCATTACGTAAGGTGAGGTCAGGTGGTGTAACCCCTGATCCCGCAGGAAAAGCCTTGGATACGACTTCAAGGAAAGGAACGGCCCTGTTGGTAGTGGACCTATTGGATGGTCTTTGATGAGACCTGTTGGATGGTCTTTATTTAAGCGTTGCTGGATTGCTCAGGAGACAGTCAGCCATGAAAGTGCGACTTCAGAAGTCTTCAGAGTTTCACCAGTCTGAGATTGCTGGCCAGCACACTGGGCAATTTTACTTATGCCCTTGTGAAACGTTGCCCACTGAGGCCTGATTTGCTTTCCCCCGTCAAAACCTTGGCGTAACTTAGAGGAATTATTTGAACTCGACTCCAGTTGTGGATAGCAAACCGTATTCATCAGCCGAACATCTGCTTCGTCTCCAATTGCTGGTCGACGTAGGATTTCTTCAGAGCTCTATTATGGATACCTTAGTCAACGGACTTCGATGGCGCTGACCAACCTTCGCGAATTCAAAACTCCCCATCATCGGATCCCTTCGACCTTAAACGTTCTAAGGATTTGTTTTTCATCATTATTTAAAGTTAAGTTGTTGTAAATATAGTTATTTTGTTTTAAAAACTTTTTTCTTTCTTTACGCCTACCAATTTATACTGGTATTCCTAAGTATTTGTCATCTTTCATTATTTGATGTTAAAGGGCGGCAGGCCTGGAATCAGTCGCGGCATGACCCGCCCGTGGCATTAATTGGCGCGACCTTGCTTCTAACTAGTTTCATCTTTAGTCATTGAGCGTTTGCTTTTACCTTCAGTTTATTGGTAGACGATGTGTGATAGGCTCAAAGAATTCGTGACTTTGGGGCAGGAGTTAGGTTATGAGGGGGATGAGTTAAGGGAGTTTGTTAGAGTTCAACAAGCTGCGGAGCGAGATGAAAGGCACGAAAGAGCTGAAGCTAGGAAGCTAGAATTGGAAGCAGAGGAGAGGGAAAACTTAAGACAGTATGAACTACAAAAACTTAAATTAAGTTCTCCTAGTTCATTAGGGCTGGAGGGGACTCCCAATGTGGAGACAGATAGGTTCGGGTGGACTACGGTACTCAAGTTAGTTCCAAAATTCAGTGAAAGTGATGTATCAAAATATTTCCAGTCGACAGAAAAGCTCATGAAACAGGTAGAGAGTGTCCTAAAGTATTATTGTTTGTTGTTGCAGTCTATTCTCACAGGTAAAAAGCCCAAGAAGTTTATTCTTTTCTTTCAGACGAACAGTGTGCTAATTACGAGACAGTAAAGGAAATTATATTGAAAGCCTATAAGCAAGTACCAGAGGCCTATCGATTAAAATTTAGGCATTTTGGGAAGAATAGTAGCATGACGTTTATGGAGTTTGCTAGGTGCAAACAACAGTATTTTAATGAATTAGTGTAACTCCGCTGGAAGTAAATACGTTAGAGGACCCTAAAGGAGCTAATCTTGACAGGATTTTAAAAATAACATTCCAGCAGAGAAGTAAATTATATATTGAAAGAGTGTCAGGTAAACAAGTTCCTGAGATAGCTGAATTAGCAGATGAGTTTGCTTTTGACCCATCAATTTAGTAAAGAATGGCAGGAGAAAATGCATCTAAAACTTTTGAAATAAAAGGTACCGTCAATTTAGCAAAAAAGGAACCTGTATGTAACTCTCAATTGAAAACTAGCAAGCATCTGAGTGACATGAAGTGTTTTTATTGAAAAGAAAGGTCACATTATAAAGGACTGTTTCAAGCATAAAACTTGTTGGCCTGAACCAGATGAAACCAGTTAATTAGTTAGTTCAGGAAGTGATTCCGTGCTTCAGATGGATGAATGGAAAAATACTATTAAAAGCTTTGGTAATTACTTATCTAAGGTAGATTTGGCTATGAGTGAATCCGGTATTAGGAAACCAGTTGCAGTATTAAGGATAGGTGCGGCCATATCCAGTTGTCCTCAGTCTTCCTACCTGATTCAGTTTACTAGGGGATGAGTTTATCTTGATTGGGGGGTTTCCTGATGCTTGCATTCCTTGCCCTTTGCAAACACTTTATTTAGACACAGACTACGTTACGGGTCTAGTTAAGGTCGCGGTGACAGATACATTACCTGTCAAATGGGTTGATATCCTATTAGGAAATGATTTAGGAAAAGAAAGTTGCTTTGTAGATCTATTGTAATGAAGACTCCTATTCCTGAAGCCAGAAGTAGCAGTTGTAACTAGATCTGGATTTTGTACCAATTCTGATAATTATGATTTAGATCTAGGTATTAACATTGTCATTAATTGGAGTGTACCTCTGAAATATCTTTACAAAGAGATGATTTGATTAGAGAGGCTCAGAGGATGATGTAGTTTAAAACATATCTTTGAAATGTGAAGAGGCTCAGGAAATGATGATTATGTTAAGGAAAGTTCACCATTTGAAGAATAACTTGTATAGATTGTCACGACCGATTTTCCTTTAATAGTAATGAAGTAATTGACCAGGTAGTAATTCCTTTAAATTACGACCAAAAAATAATAAGTTTAGCTCAAAACAATATAATGGCGGGTCACTTGAGTGTAAACAAAACTCTTAAGAAAATTTATGACTCATTCTATTGGCCATCGTTGAGGAGAGATGTAAGGAACTTCGTAAATTCCTGTCACGAGTGTCAGATGGCAGGAAAACCTAACAAACCAATTCCTAAGGCACCTTTAATCAGTACCCCAGTTTCTGGTGAGCCGTTTGAGCACAGAGTAACAGGTATTGTTGGACCCTTGCTAAGAAGTAAGAGGAGCTTACATACTGTCAACTACCAAATCTGGAAATCTGAGCATGTTAAAGGTGAGAAACTAAGTTACCCAGATGCTGTCTCCGAGGCATTATACCTTTTTGTGAACAGTGGAATGTATAAGTTTTACCTGTAAAACTTTGCTTTTTAATTGGGAGTATTGCGGAATGTATTTATCTTTATATTATTATTAGGTTGTTATTTGGACGCAAATGGAGTTTGTTCTAATGGTAATTGAACAGTTGAAGGACACGTTATTTGTGTTTGTTTCTCCATTACGTAAAGGTGAGGTCGGGTGGTGTAACCCTGATCCCGCGGGGAAAAGCCTTGGATACGACTGCGAGAGAGGAACGGCCCTCGGTATTGGTGGACCTGTTGGATGGTCTTTGGTGGACCTGTTGGATGGTCTTTTATTTAAACGTTACTGGATCGCTCAGGAACAGTCAATAGCAAGTACGACTTCAGGGAAGTCTTGGAGTTTCGCAGTCTAGAGATTGCTGGCCAGCACACTGGGCAATTTACTTATGCCCTTGTGAAACATGTTGCCCACTGAAATCACGTTTACTTTTCCCCGTGTATCGGCGCAGAAAATTGTTGTGTTGAACTCGACTCCGGTTGTGGATGGCGACCTCGTATTCATCAACCGGTATCTGTAGTCTCAATTGCTGATGCGACGTAGGATTTCTTAGAGCTCATATGGATACCTTAGTCAGACCGTTAAAGCTGACCAACCTTCGCGAATTCAAACTCCCCATCATCGGATCCCTTCGACCTTATGCAAACGTTCTAAGTTTGTTTTCATCATTATTTAAAGTTAAGTTATTTGTAAATATAATTATTTTATTTTAAAGCTTTGCTTTCTTTACGCCTACCAATTTATACTGAAGGTATTCCTATAAGTATTTGTCTTTTTTTTCATTATTTGATGTTAAAGGGCGTAAGAGCCTGGAATCAGTCATAAACATGACCCGCCCGTAACAGGTATATATTTAATATGTTTATTTTTATTACTTTGTTTTATTTATAATTTCTTTATGTATTTCTGTCTACTTGAACTTTTTATTTATACTTATTTTTATTTAGCTATCTTATTATCTATTTTTACTTATATAATAATAGCAAAAATATAAATAGATATTTTTATTTATATTAATTTATTTTTATTTTTTAACATTTTTTATTTTTATCTTTTAAAGTTTTCTTTATTTTCATCTATTGATTCTTCCTCCTTTCATTCATGCCTGTTTTTATTTGCACATATATTTGATTTAATTTTTAATTAATTTTTTTATTTTTATTTTGTCGTGTATTGGTGAGAATTTGCAATTTTGATTTATATATTGTCAAGAACTCAGTAACCTGAAACGCAAAACAGAAATTTCCAAGTTATAATTTCCTGAATCTCAAATTGTAAAATGTTAAACATCAATATCATAATTGCAATGAACCGCAGTCAGTTTCAACTTAGGTTCTTAATACAAATTACGGGATTGGAATGAAAGCTAATGAAATTAAGCAGACAAAGGAAGAGCTAGACAAAACGATAAAGTTACCTTAAACTAATTTATTATAATTGGTATTTACATTTACAAGTAAGGTCAGGTTTGGAGCAAAAAATCAAAATAATCACATTACAAAAATCAATGAAAAAACTATAAAACAAATTGATTAAATAACTTTAGATGCAGCAAAATCAGTAGTTACTTCAAACACAATCCAAGTAAATGAGCAAACAGTAACATTAAATTAGAGTTAACAACCACTTCCAACTCATCATAAACAAAACATCAGACAGCATAAACAATAAATGCACAAGCTCAAATAAAATAAATATTGATATAACAAACTTCATAAACAACATATATTAAACAGCATAAATAAACACCAAATTACAGTATTAAATAACAGCCAATATAGCATCTGAATAATTGCATTTAACAAATCAGCCTCATGCGGTACAACATCATGACGAACCAGTATACATGGTCTTGAGACCCCATCAAAGTCCGAAAGAGGATGAACATCCTTGAGCACTGCGCCATGCGATCATCAAAACAACGCCGCCCGCGATGGCCAGCAGGAACATCTCAAAACAGACAGATGATCAGCCAGAGTCAAGGCAACAACAGTCTGCTGTCAAAACAGGAACAACACTGCTCACTGATGGACACGGTTCAGCCATCAACATCATCCTCAACTTCAGAGGCCGGAAGGTAGCGAATGCCTGCCGGTTCAAAATACTCGAGCAAGCCTTTGTAACATCCAGAACCTGACTCGCTGCTGTCCAAATGATGACGATCTCAAGGAACACCGAGACAGGCGTAAACCACAGAGTGCAAAGAAACAAAAAAGTAAGGAGGCAACAACCCACCAAGGGAACAATCAGCAAACGATTGTCCCATTAAAAGTACCAAACCTCATATAATCAAAAAGAGCCATTTAAACAAAAGAAACCCTTACAATTTAATGATAACACTAATACCTAACACAAAACTTTATACAATTAATTCACTGCAAAATCAAAAGTATTTCATTTCTGCACATTATCAATTAAAAGCTTAAGAGAAAATGTTGTAATACTTGCCAACTGATTATCCAATAAACTCCATGTTTAGGTTATTTGTGAAGGCAGGCACAGACAACTTTTGGTGTTATTAAAGAGGCAGTCAGCAAGAAAAGAAAAAAAAAGGCAGGTTTACTTTGTGAGGTTCTCCTTCAGTTCTGGAGAGGGTGTAGGGCAGGATGGAGGCTGTGAGCCAATTCTCTCTGAATAACAACCACTTGAATGACCGATGAGTATTTGATCTGCCGACTACTACTTCAAGATCAAACGTGGTCAATTTACCTATTGAAATCAGTGGTTGGTTGCTGTCTTCTGCCAAATTGAATGTAGTTTAACAGAAAGCAAATAAATTCATGGTAATTTACACATGCATGAAATATGAATTATGTTTAAAAGATATTAAATATGTACAGTATATACTGAAGGAGTCGTGAGTCGACAATATTTTATTTTACTTATTTACATATCTATTTATCTTGTTTCCTTTTATTGGTTTGTGATTATTCTATGTTTTTAATCTATTTTAATTATCTTTTTTATACTTATATTTTCATTCCTTTTTATTCATTGTTATCTATTTTCTATTTTGTTACTATTCATCTTACTTTATTTGAATGTCATATTTATTTATATTTATATTTCCATCTGCTTTCATTTTAATTGCTAATTTCTAAATATCTTTTAATTATGTTTTGAAATTTTTTCCTTTATTTTTGTTTTATTTTTCTACTGTACTTAATAATATGTTCTGCATTTTTAATTTTTCATTCATTCTCAGAAACATGATACGTTCTATATAATGTTTAATTTATTGGCTCTAATTTTATGTATTTTCCATTTTATTGATTTTTATATATTTTGTCATTTATTTTTATTTCCATTTTTTCATATTTGCCATTACTGTTATTGATCTGTTTATTTTATTCTTTCCTTATTTGATAATTTTATTATTATTATGATTAATTAATTTTCGTTCATTATTCGACATTTTTTAAAATAATTTTTATCTATTTATTTCATTAATTCTTATTTATATTTTTATTTCTATTTATTTCAATTATTTTCATAAATTTATATTTTTTATTCATGGTAATTTTTATTTTATATTTTTCATTATTATTATATACTTTTCTTTCCTTTATTTACTAATCTTTATTTATTTTCTTCGTTTGTATATATTACTTTTATTTACTTTCACTTTTATTTCTTTTCTTTTATCTATCTATTGTTTGTTGTTTCTATGTTATATATATTTACTATTTATAATTATCTATTTTTATTTTATATTTCTAAATATTTATTTGTAATTTTTAATTACTATTTTATTCATATTTACTTATTTTTATTTATATTGTATATTCTTCCTAATCTGTTTTATCCTTACATATTTCACTTGTTGTTTATATTTCCTTTTATTACTGTTTTTGTTTTATTTATTTTTACATTTATATTTTTATTTTTTCCTTACTTCAATTTGTGTTTTTATTTCATTACTACCATTTTATTTTGTTATTTTTGGATTTGATTTTATTTTCTATCCATTGGTGTTTATTATTTTTATTATTTTTTTTATTTAATGTATTTTTTTATTAATATGATGACTACCTTACTATTCCTGAGAAAGATAAGTCTGTAAATATATAATGTCATGTAAGGATGAGAATGTTGAAGACTGTTAATAGTTTAAGACACTGATAAGATTGATTGATTGATTACTTACTAAAACTACTGACACTTTGGATGTATACCTTAGTACTAAACTGACATTTAACTGTTACACAGAGGAAGGTGTGCTTTGATATTTAGAAGTATAAGTCATTAAGTAGTGATTCACCTGGCAGATTTTTTTTTAACACGTTAAACAGCAGACCACTGAGTTAATATTAGCTCTCTAGGGCTGGCCAGAGAAGGATTAGACAAGCTATTTGTCCCTAATAGTTAATTAACCTAGCGACATATGTTAATCTAAGAACTAATTAAGTTAATTAGGAATATATTATAAATTATTCTATGAATCTTATGTTTATCCTTATGATTAAATTTAAGAGGAATTTTAAAAAATTAAAGTGAAATTGTCATTTTCTGACAGTGTATCTTTAAAGAATATCTTCTAAATAAAATGTCTCTTTGGATTCTATATTTTGGACATACCTTTAAAATAGCTTTACTATTTGTATATTACATATTTCGCACATAGGTATGAGGCATAGAGTTACTCATCAGGTAACCATGTCCAGTTTAGTGTGACCAATTCGTAGCCGTGTCCAACATTACCCGAAAACCTGCAATTCCAGTGAGGATGATGGCCACGGGTCTACAGTTCTTTATTTCTCTTAATTTTATTGTTAAGATTGCTTTCCCCTCAGTTATTTTTGCCATTTCTTCTTAATCACCGCTTTACTGTATCTAGTATAATCTTCTAATGGTAATAATTCTGCTGATACTGGGAGTGTTCATAGCCTCTTTTGCATAGATTGTCAGCTTTCATTGCCTTCTAATCCTATGTGAGATGGTATCCAACTGTTAACAGATATCTTTGCATTTTCATTTCATGTAATATGTCTAATTTCATTTAGTTTGATTTTGGAGTATAAGAGTTCTGTGCGTTTATTGAACTTAGTGAATCGCTAAGATGGTCACTTCATTAAACTGGTTTCATATATAGTTGTTAATGCTGCTTGTGCTAGTAATTCAGCAGTGAACACTGATGCTTTGTTATGTAAAGAGCCAGCTCTTTTATATTGTTTTCCATCTAAACCAAAGTCCAACTCCCATATCATCTTTGGAACCATCAGTATATAAAGTTATTATATTGCACGCCAGTATGTTCCAGAGCATACAGTTTCATGAAGTGGGTTATTCCAGTTTATTAACTGCTGTTAATACAGTTTTGTTACATATCTGGGAACACTTATCATCCCATGGAGGCATTATTTGTTAAAATTGTAAAATCTAATATTATAAGATCATTGTTAATAGTAATCTATTAGCTCTAATAGGGAAGGATGGGGTAATTTTTGTATTCAGAAACAATCTGGTTTTTTAAATAAATCCTTTTGGTTTTGCTGGACTATTTATAATTTTAAACCTCTGCACATCATTTGTTATTTTGAATTTATAAAGTGGTGGCATTTCTCCACTTTCTACAATCAAGGAGGATTGGACTGGTGATGATTTGAATGTCGGTGTGTAGCAAATCCCAAGGTGATGTACTGGATCTAACATCTTGAGAATAGTCTCACTAGCAGAACTATAGAATTGGACTGCCATATTCTAATATTGGTAGAACTGGCCTTATAAAGTTTCAATAAATATCTCTGCTCAAGCACCCATAGGTGTGAGCTAATTTTTTTAATATATAAAGATTTCTAGACCATCCCTGTGTCAATAATTAAAATTCCCATCAAGCATGAATTTCTAGGTATAGATATTTACTAAATATACCAGAGAAAAAACTTACTAAATATACCAGAAAAAAGCTATCAGGAATGCTGGGGTTACTACCCCCCAGATCGAACATCTATTGTAAATGAACGTCCAGTATAGATAAGGGTGAGTGATTGTTGTCACTGCCATGGACTGCCTCTGTGAACATCCCAATGACAAAAACCCCAAGCGAGAGCCGGTGCGCCGCGCTCACCTGCCGTAACCGGCGACCCCAGCGCCATCTGTACTCATTCCATTCTGCGTTTTTTCCTTCAGAAAACTTTACCTTGTGCTGGTTTTTTACCATATTTGCTTAAGTTAAACATGTCTTCAGCAGTTTCACCGTTATGAAGTTAGTACCATCTTCTTGTGGGTTTATTATCAGTGAGAAGCTGTTTTGGCCGGTAAGTTAATATTTACAGGGTCATATATGGGCTCCCACGGCGTTCGCCACCTCTATGATGACCTTGAGGTACCCTTGCAGCTCATTTCTGCAGGTTTCTCTCGGTTGTTCAGAATTTATTCATGTTTCGTAATTCCCCTTCAACAAGTTCTTTTTGGGCGTTTATCTATGTGACGTGGTACCTTGATTAGCGTCATTCCTCACCAATTCACTCCCCCTTAATTTTGGTTCTTACAATTGAATTGCTGTAGCTTATACCGGGCTCTCGCGCGGAAGTGGGTTCCCCTCAGGTGGTGCTTTCTTTGTCAGTTTCTCCTGATTTGTAGTGTAATGGATGACATGGATAATTTTGGATTTATTGTGGTCGGGCTCGGCGTCAGGAGCAGCCAGTTGGCTGCTACTACCTCCTGTTCGCCACAAGCTCGGTTGGAAGCTATCGCTTAGCACAAGTTCTTATATTTTGTATATTCAATCATATTACGTGTATTTATGTTGTTGTTAGTTAACTTTAGCAGTGCCCTCAGAAATTGGGGATCTAGCTAGCCCTCTTGCTCAATCGGTGGGTTGGGGCTATTCAGGATCAGGCTTGGCATTATCTTAGCTCCATCTCTCATTTGCTATCGCTTGGCCCGGGGAAGGAGGGTATGAAGCGCTAGTCGAGGAGTTCCTGTTTGTTGTTCCACATCCGCCTTACAGCTCATTTCCGGGTTTGCACTAGGGCATCTGAAGTCCCCATCCCCTCCTCCCTCTAATGAGGGAGGAAAAATAAAGAGGATCTTCTTTATGCATTGCCCTTCTGCCCTATGTGTCGGTGTTGGTTGGACTGTTGCGTTGCAGAATTTCTCTCCCTTCACCCTCTTCCTCTCCTCTCTCACTCCTTTTGTCTGGGCTGTGCCTTCAGAGAGGAGTGAGGATTTGGCGTTGCTTTAGACTGGTGCTATTATCTATCCTCCCCTAGTACTTTTAGTGGTCATGAGTCTCCCTGCATGTAGGAAGTCGATACGTCTGTTTCGGCATACGTGAGGAGTTACAGTCAGTGTATGGGGTGTACGTCCATGAACATAACTCGTTCCCGCCTTCCTACGTACTACACTCCCCTGACTTTGCTAGTGGTGTGTCATCTCCAGCGTGTGGGGCGTGGTCTCTTCGATACGTCACCCACAGAGGACTAAAATCGGTTCCCAGTTGAAGTCACCCACCTCCTGGCCACCATTCTGGTATCACCGGCTCGGCGGCTGGTGTTTAGTTGGTTTATCTCCTCCGGGTCGGGCTGAACTTCGGTCACCTTCAGGGGTTTAAACACTTCTGCTGGTTCCGCTCTGCCGTCCAGTCCTCCACGTTGCTGTACTTACCTGTTACCACTCCGGTGGTTTTGGTTTCAGTAGAGTTGGCCTTGGTCACACCTAGTTCTCGAAAGCTGTATAATATCTGGGTGGCGATTTGCCCGCCTCCCCCTGTAACCAAGTGACGGAGGCACGGGATCTCAGAGGGTGCTGCCAGAACACTATGACCAGCAGTGTGCTGCTGTCCTATGTTGTTAACCACTTGCCTGCGGACTCCGGCAGTAATTATACCTTAAGTTGATTTTACAATTAAAGTTGCATGATCTAGGTTAGGTCCTACTCCGTCAAACTATCTCCGGCGCTCCTTAATTTAGTGTGTGTCATGTTTTGCTCTGGATTATCGTCCCGCCGGAATGCTCCGGCGGGTCCGGTATAAATTAATTAGCATGCTCCATTACCTGCTATAGTTTAAGGTCCCTATCTCCGCCGGTTCTGCTCCGGCGCGCCTTAAATTAGTATGTTCATATACCGTCTACCACTTACAGACAGTACGTTGTCAGGAGCCCGGGTGCACTGCAGTGCACTACCAGCCCTATATAGACGCGTTGTCTACCGTTCCCATTGGGCTGTGCAGTCGGATGGGCGACCTCATCGTGTGGCACCCGGACAGTTGTGAGGTTTGCTTACGCTCTTAATAGGCTTATCCAGGACGAGTCAGTAAGCCTATGGTTACTGCCTTTAGTTTACACTGGTTGCCTCACTTGTTTTCAAGTACGATATATTCCTGATATATTATATATCTTCACTGAGCTTCCACTGCAGTTCCATTAGTCCTGCTCTCTTCCAGTGACCAGACTTCCATAGCAACATGTGGAACATCCGGGCCTGGGTGGCTCAGTTTTGGAAGGAATGTTCCGTCAGGGAAGCCATATGTTCTGGGCAGAACATCCAACAATCTGCTACGGCGCCCGGATCTCAGCGGCTGTTCCATCGAAGTCGCGCTCCTCTCATCCCGAGCAGATCCGGGTAAACCCAGCCTCCCAGGACGAGGATTTGTACCTGGCGGTGTCGGAGGAAGTAGCGGCCATAAACCTGACCTGGAGACCATTGAATACAGAACAGGACCAGGAGGTAGGTAGGGAGGTAGTGAGGCATTGAGAGGCGAACTCCTTGCAGTTCCCCTTCATCCACCGCTTCTTCATTTCAGGGTTTCCAAAAGTCTTCTCACTTGGAGGACAGGTCGCAATCGGCTGTCCCCACGTTGAAGAAGTCTTGGAAGGCAAGCTATGAGTCGCAACCTCCGCCAGCAACACTTTCCTCCGGTGAGCCACGGGATACTAGTCCGGTGGCTTCCACCAAACAAACCACTCCACTCTCCCCTAAGGGAGGCGAGTTCGAGGCAGCCAAGGGCTGGCCTCCTGCCAACCTGCCTTTGATCGGAGGTTTGCGGTATACTTCTGCGAAGTTTACCTCGGAGGTGGATGCTAAGCTCAACAAGCTGGAGGTTGCAGGAGCGAGAGTATGCTCTCCCGGGTTCATGCGCGCTCCGGAAGTCGGCGGTACATTACATTCTGGATGCCTCCACCCTCCCCTCCGTTTGACAAGGAAATCGCGGCGTTTGGCCCTTCGCTAACCCGGCGAAGATACCACGATGAGTGCAGGCAAGCGCGGAGCTGGGAGTTGGAATTCTTTCCTCCTGAAGCCTGCGCGTTGTGCGCTGCGGTGTTGGGGCTCCATCTTCGTGCCGCGGCTTTATGAAAGCAAGCCAAGTTCCGCTGTCCAAATGGAGGAGGCGCGAGGCGCATCAGAAAACAGATGACTCTACCGCCGACTCAGGCATGAACGAGTATACTCGCTGGCTCTGCAACTCTCCATGAAGCTGCCGAACGGCATCCGCTCCGAGATAGCTTCTGCGAAGCCTGCCGGCAAACTCTCGCGGGTGGCAGGAGGGCGGCGCAACTGCCGCCATTCGCTCGCAGAGAATGACGCTAACAATGAAGCCACCGGACTGTCCGATGACCCGAGAAATTGCTGCGAGGAGGTTCGCGGTTTACTAATAGCGCTTCAGGCGCTATTTCAGCGTGAGGACGGCCGGTGCCTGTCTAGTGAGCTTGAAACCTGAAGAAGCGGTGAATGAAGGAATCAAAAGGAGCCGCTTCTTTCTACCACGCAGTCTGTTCTATTCGCGCTCAAATCAGGTATAACGCACTTCACTCATTTGCATAGTAAATACGTCTGAGAGAAACTGGTTCGTCTTCGATGAGCGGCGACTTCTGATGGGAACAACCGGCGAATCGGCTACAAAATAGCTGGTGTGATGTTATAGATCCCGAAGTATATGTTCTAAACGGTGTCCTTCAAACCAGCAGGCCAGCTGGCGTTTAACAAATGATGCGGCTGAAAAGGCTTGAGAACTTAATGGTGTTTCGGCGAACTAACAAACGGCTTATATCCCGGGAACATAACGTAGCGAGCTAAGTGGTAACCAGGCCAAACCAAGGCAACAACCTCGCGACTGGAATCGCAGTTCAGCTTTCATTAAGCGACTTCGCAGCTAAGTGCCACGCGATGATGTCCGTCGGTTCTTTGGCAGACCAGAGCTTGACTGCGGGCTGTAACCCGCAAGGCGGTGTGCGGCGCACTACGGCTTTCGGCATTGTCTGTAGTGACATTGCTCGGTATGCTATTTGAAAGCGACTTGGCGGTTCAACAAACTGCCAGCGGGTAATGAGCATGCTGTACCGGACCCGCCGGAGCATTCGGCATCGAAGCATGACACGCCGTCAGGCAGCGGAAGACAATTTGCGAATAGTGCCAACTAAGTCATGCAACTCTGTTAAATCGGCAGTATAATTTGCCGGTCGGCTAATGCAAGTGGCAACATGAGACAACGGTACTGCTGATATGGGCGCAGACTCTGGCTCGTGCCTCCCGTCGCGCAATTACAGTGAGGAAGGCGAGATCTGCCCCCCGGAAGTAACATGCAACTGAAAACTTTTAGTGTGACAAGCCAACAATACTTACGGAGTGTTATTCAAACTAAGCGCGGGGCGAAAACGGCGCAGAAAATGTTTCAAGCTTGAAGGTGATCGGTTAGCCTGGCAGAGGAAGCAACAACGGCTGCTAACGGCGGTATTTGATGGGAGCGGGAAGACGGTGACTGCTGAACTGGTGATTGACGATCGAACGACGTCCCTGCGAGGAGCGTACACCATAACAAGTGGCGATAGAAGGTTATGACCAATGGGCGAGAAGTTTTAACCACGAAACTGTAACTGACGTCCGAGGCTGAGCTGTCATTCCCAGTACCGAGGCTCATGACCCTGCCAGGAGAGACAAATAACAACGCCAGTCTCGCTAGCCAAACTCACCCTCCTCTGAAGGCACAGTAGTGAAAAGAGGGAGGAGAGAGAGGAGGAAGAGGGGGTGAAGGAAGAAAATTATGACACCAGTCCAATAATAACCGACACATGAACAGAAAGAGCACAATGCATGAGAAGATCACATTTCCTCCCTGTTAGGAGAGGACTGGGACAGATGCTAACAGAAAATGAGCCAGTGGAACGGCAAGAACCACAGACTAACCTACCCCTCCCTCCCCAGCTCAGCATTGTGAGTGGGAAGGAGAAGATGAGGAGCTGGGTGTGCCAACTAACCTGTTGGCTAACCCGCGATTGGCTGAAGATCCCAATTTCTATTAAGTACTGTTTAAGTAACAACCTTTAACATAAATACACAACAATAACTGTTGAATATAAAAATATAAGAGGCTTATTGCTCAAGCATTATAACCTGTTTCAACTTGAAGGCATTAGTGACTAACAACAACTGCTCTGACACCGAGCATCAAGAGTATCCATGTGTCCATGCACTACAATCAGAAGGCCCAACAGCTACCTTGAGCTCGCGCGAGCCTGTTATAACTATAGTGAGGCAAAACAAGGAAGTGACATGAGTACCAAATAACCATATAAATAACGCCTCCAAAGTGAAGAAACCTGAGCATGGTATGAAACAGCCTGCAGCGAGTGTTACCTCAAATCGTATTAGTGCGACTTTGCCGAGGAAGCGCCTGTAGTGTTAACTTGCGGGCCAAGCGGCCTGCTGACAAAACCCACAGAAAGATGTTGCCTAGCGGCAGGTGGCTAGCTGGCGTGTGTTTAATCGAAGCAAAATATGACAAAAAACGGCGCAGAAAAACGCTAGCCAGGAAGCGTGCTGAAATGAACGGTGGCGTGGTGAAATGGAATTGAGCGAACGGGCGAAATGCGAGACCGCTCGGCTCTGCGTTGCCGGGGCTGTCATTGGGATAATGCTGCAATGCTGGTCCTAACGCAATCACTGCTGTCTATACCGACGATCTATTTCATAAACCAGATAGATCTCTGGGGGTATGTTTTAACTCGATATTTCTCTCCTGAAACATGTTTAACGTATCCTGCTGAAATTCGTAGCGATGATCGCAAACTGTTTTGAGACAATCTTTATATATATTGAAAAATTAGCTCACGCTAATGAGGCCAACGACGAATATTTTATTGAAACACGAACTACTGCAATGTGAGAATAATGGCAGTCCCATTAGTTCATGTGTGTCTCAGATGTAGATCAGTACGCTGAGTTTGACCAGCCACCGGAGTATCATCATAATCAATACTTGTTGTGAAAGTGGAAGCTGCTGCTATCTTATAATTCTTCAGAGGAGTTTAAAGTATCAGCAAAAACAAGACTATTTAAAAAACGAATTTGTTTCTGAGCATAAAAGTACTTATCACTTCTATTAGAAACTAATTATTTGTAGCTGTGATATTTATATTGAATTTTACAATTTTAAAAATAACTGCCTCCATGAATAATGCTCTAAATATGTAACCAAACTTAAGTAACGATTAATAATTGAATAACCCACTTGTATGACTACCCGTAACAGACATCAAAAGGTACTGTGTAACATTGCTCTGCCTGATGATTTCAAAATATTGGTAGCATTCAAAGCTGTAAGGCAAGCATATATTAGCATCGGTGTTTTCTTTGAGTACAGCAATAAAGCGCCAGCGTGCGCAACTATATATGAAAACCAGTTTAATGAAAGTGACCATCTTTAGCGATTGCCAAGTTCAATAAACGCAATAGCTTCTTATACTCAAAAAACTCAGAGGTGTAAAAATGAACGCCCGTACATGAAAATGAAAATACGAAAAAATCGCTCTGTTGAACACATGAGATTGAGAAACGTGAAAAGCTTGACTTGCCTACCAACTTTCGGTAGCTCGGCAGAATTATACCATTGCTACTAGACCAGTGGCGATGATTAGAAAGAATGGCAAAACTAACTTTGAAGCATCTTAACAACAAGTGAAATAAAGAACTGTAGACCACGTGTCTGCAAATTTTCACGACCTGCTGATGACACTAAACATTTGCATCACCTGATGAGTAACTTTGTAACTATATGTGCGGCTCTGTAATGTGAAATAACAATGCTTTGTATTTTGGGCATGTCAAATAGAATCCCAAGAGGCATTTTGACTGAAGATATTCCTTTAAAGGTACACTTTGTCAGCCGACAAATTTCACTTTTGGTACGGAGATTTCGCTGGAATTTAATCGATAAAATATAAGATTCATAGAATAATTTATATTATAAATATAGGTAACGGTGGACTTGAACCAACATATGTCGCTAGTTTTGAGCAGAGGCCAGTAAGTTTAAATAACTGTCCTGGCGGGCCAGCCCTAGGGTAGCTGTTAACTCGATGGTCTGAACAACTAACGTTAAAAAAATCTGCCGGGTAAGTAATGGACATCATAATATCAACTGTCAATTCTGTAATGTATTTGACAAATGTGACTTAATGCTGGAGTTAATGTCGAAGATGCAATAAAAGTAATCAATCAATCGATCTTATCATAATACAACAGTCTTCAACATTCTCATCCTACATGTTGTGCTGTTACGAACTTATCTTCTCCGAGAGCATAATGAGCTGATAAATATATTAATAAAATACATTAAATATTTCAAATAATAATAGCACCAATGATTAGAAAACCAAAACCAACTTAAAACAGCAAAATAAAAATAAATAATAAAAATAAATTAAAATAAAAAAAAATAAAAAATATAAATAAAAATAAAAAAAAATAAAAAAAAACAAAAATAAATAAAAAAATAAAAATAAATAAATAAAAATAAAATAAATTAAAATAAAAAAATAAATAAATAATGAAAAATAAATAAATAAATAAAAATAAATAAAAATAAATAAATAAATAAATAAAAATAAATAAATAAATAAAAATACCTATATAAACGAAAATAAATAAATAAATAAAAAATAAAAGAAAGTATATAATAATAATGAAAATATAAACAAAACACATAGTAAACTAAACTATGAAAATAGTGAAATAAGCAAAAATATAAATAAATTAATAATAATGAATAAAAAATTATTTTAAAAAACAGACTGCAGCTGAAAAGAATATGTCATAATAACAATAATTATCAAATAAGAAAGAAATAAACTTAAACGAACTGTTAACTTTAACAATAACAATATGAAAAAATGAAATAAAAATAAATGACAAGAAATATATAAAAATCAATAAAAATAAAATATGGAATGAAATAATAAATTAAACATATAAAGTGACAATCGTGTTTGAAATGATAATTAAAATGAGGCTTATAGTACATATAGAAAAATAAACAAAAATAAAGGAAAAGAACTAAACATAATTAAGATATTTAGAAATTATAACCAGTAAACGAATGAAAATATAAACTGCTAAATAAATATGAAACATTCAAGAAACAGATATTAATAAAGCATAGAAAAATAGAATAACAACTCAGATAAAAAAGAATAATATATAAACAAAAAAGATGAGCCAAATGAATTATTAAGAAACTAATCTGGAAAATAAAAAAGAGGCTTTCAGACAAACTGAGCTAATAATAAATAAGTAAAAATAAACTATTGTCATGTTCATTTCTGTTATGTTACACCATTTAACTATGTTTTAGCTTTAATTCATATTTCATGCGTAGTGTAAGAGTACTAAGGCCGGCCTTTTTCTGTTAAACTATCCGCCGGCGAAGTTTGTGAAGCAACCATTTCAACTGAAATAAATTGATACGTTTTGACACGGTAATCGACATCAACACTTTGTCGATGTATTCGAAGCTCTGTCACTATCTGCTCTCTCGAAGGAAAACCTCGGCGTAATAAACTCAGTTTTTCTTCTTTGAACTTTTACCTTGTTAACGCAAGGGCGTAACTGTGCCTGCCTTCACAACTTAAACATGGAGTTTAACAGACTGTCTGGAAGTTACAATGTACAACGACTTCCTAACGAGCGATGCTGTGCGAAAATGAAACTACTTTGTTTACGGTATTGAGCAATAGCAAAGCACGTATTGGCGTATTGGTGTTATCATTAAATTATGAGTTTCTTTTGTTTAAATATTTTTGTTCTCAAAGTTTGTTGCATTATTCGCTGATATTACCTCACTACACATTTCACTGCATAAGCCGGCTGTCTTCGAATCGTCGTCAGTTTGAGACGGCGCAGTCAATTCTTGTTTAACATAACGCTGTGTTTTGGTGATATACCTCACAGCCTCTGCGGTGGAGGATGATGATAGCTGAGCTGACTCAGCTCAGTGAGCAGTGTTCTGGTCGACGTTAGCTGAGCTTGCTGTTGCTACGACTTTCTGCCGATCATCGTCTGACTTTGGAGAAAGCTGTTCGACGATCGCCACGGCAGTGCTTTCAGAGATATTCTCCTAACGACAGAATACTCGACGCTCTGCAGGTGTCTGTCATGTGGCACTGCATGAGCTGACCAAAAATATATTCTTTCGAATGCTATTATATTGTGTTATTAACTACTCGCGCTCTATTTATTTATGCTGCTTAGTGTTGTTTATAGTTTTGTTATATCAGCTACTTATTTATTCAGGCTTTAAATGCATTTGTGTTATGCTGTCTGATGTTTTGTTTATGATGTAACTGAAAGCTCTTATTGCTCAATTTAAATGTTACTACTGCTCATTTACTGTGTTTAGTAACATGATTGTTCTTGCTGCATCTAATATTATTTAACGACTCGTTTATCAGCTTTTCAGTGATTTTTATGTGTGTTTTGTTTTGCTCAAACTGACTTCACTTTACTAGTGTGTAGTATCAGTATAATAATTAGTTTAAAGGCTGACATCACTGGTCAACTCCCTTCCTCACTTTGACTCTGCTAAATTTCTGCCGGTCGACCTTCAATCCCGTATTTTTTTTTTTTTTTTTTTTTGTGTTAAACCTGCTGAGCAAACTTGCGATTCGTATGATATTGATGTTTAACATTTTACGCGAGATCTAGAAATATAACGAAATTTTCGTTTTGCCGTTTAATGAATTACTGAAGTTCTTGACTGTGCTAAATCTTAAAGTGTAAAAATACTACGACAAACTAAAAAATAAAAAACAATTATAAATCAAGCTATATAAAAATAAACAAACGAGCAGTGAAGAAAAATAAAATAGATGAAAAATAAAAATAAAAATAAAAATAAAAAATGTAAAAAATAAAAATAAAATTAATATAAAATAAAAGATATCTATTTATATTTTTGCTATTATTATATAAAAAGTAAAAAATAGACATCAAGATAAAAAATAAAAAATAAAGTATAAAATAAAAAAAGTTCAAAAAATGAATTAGTAACAAAAGAATATAATAAAAACAAGAAATGACAAAAAACAAACATGTTAATATGTACCTGACCCGCAGGCGGAATATGTTTATGACGATTCCGAAATACCACTTTAACATCGAAGCCAATGAAAAGGCAATACTGAGAATACCTAGAGCATAAATTGATAGTAAAGAAAGCTTTAACTAAAATAATTATATTTACAACAACTTTAAATAATGATGAAAAACAAATAACAGAAACATTTGGAAATAGAGAATCACGATGATGAGAAATTTTGAGAAGGTGATAAAAAGCATGCATCAATCGTTGACTAGGTATCGTAGTAGAGCTCTGAGCGTCTGCGGTCGACCAGCATTGAAGGCGAGCAACGGCGGGGGAAAGAACGGAAGTCGTATTTTCAGTAGACGTGCGACCTGCGGGCATAAATGAAACCGGTGTGCTGGCGGCTGTCTCTGAACTCGCGGGCTCCGAACTTCCCTGAGTGTACTTGCTGACTGTTCACGAATCCAGCGTTTAAAATAAGACCGTCAACGTCCTGGGCTCATCAACAGATCCGCGGTGGTCCTGTTGTCAGGCACCCGGCGAGGACTCGGGTACACCACCGACCTCTGCAACTCTTCGGCTGTTGAGCCTGCGTGCGTTCAACCAGCATCTGCTGCCAACAACAACAATAAAGATAAAATACTGTTTTCCATATTTTCTCGCAAAGAAAAGTTTACGAGTAAAAAACATTGTTCCACTAATTCCGCAAAGAATGTGTGCCTTCTTAAGACTATTTTCTCACTAACTGTGCTCGATTTCGAACGACCAGTTGACATTTATAGAAATTCTATACTTACTGCAAGGGCTCCCAACAATACCTGTTACTCTGTGCTCAAGCAGCTCTGCAAACTGAAGATTACTTTAATTAGGTACTTGGCAAGTGGTTCGTTGGGTTTCTGCATCGTCGTGATGAAACACGAAGTTCATCTCACTGTGATGGCAACAAAATGGTCATAAATTTTCTTAAAGATTTTGTTTGCGCTAAATGTTTATTCATTATTGTCGTGGTAAACTTAGTCGCGATTAAAGAATTTTACCTGGTCGTCACTCGTACTGAATCGTCTCCTATGTATTGGTGTCTTTCAAAATGAACTTTCATAACATAATCATCATTTCTGACCTTCTTCACATTTCTCAAGATATGTTTTAAACACATCATCCCTCGGCTAATCAAATATAACGCTGGGTATTTCAGAGGTACGCGAGTAATGAGCTATCAACACATTGCTACCACAGATCGTCATATTGTCAGAATCGACAATCGAATCTGGTGCAACACGCTACTTCGAATGCGAGAATAACTTCATTAATAAGTTCTGCGCAACACTCTTTCTAAATGCGACTACAATAAGTGTCGGTGACAGGTAATAACAGCATCTGTGCGCTAACTTTAGACACGTGGCGTGGTGCGTGTCTAAACTAGAAATCGTTTTGCAGAGCAAGGAGCTACGAAAGCATCGAAACCCCCAATCTGGGCAAACTCATCACAACTGACATCGTCGAGTGAGAAAGACGAGAGCAACAATATGGCTTACCTGCCTCCTAATATGCAGTTTCTAACTGCAGATTCACTGCAGCTAAACCACCTTTAGATAAGTAATGCAAACTTTAATATTGACACCATTAAATCATCTGGCCTAAACCCTTTCCTGCTCTGCTCTGGGTTTCATGCGATGCAGCCAAGCTGGGTGCAATAACTGAAACAGATCCTTTTATGTGTGACCTTCTTTTATAGCATTTTCATGTCATCAGGCTAACTAACTATTTCAATTGAGTTACATACAGGACTACTTCTTTAAATTGACAGTACCCACTAGTTTTGGGAATGTGACCACTCTTTTCTCTGCCATTCTTTACAGAATGACAGATGTGTCATAACAGACTAAACTTGTCTTGTGTTTTGTTTACCTGACACTTCTTCGTATATGTTCATCTCTGCTGGAGTATTATTTTAAATCTCTGTCAAATCACTCAGCTGTACTTACTTTCCGTAGGTTACACCACTCATTAAATACTGTTGTTAACATTCCATAGCTGTCATGCTTTAAATCTTTCCCAAAATACCAGAATTGATAAATGAGCCTACTATTTTAACATGAGCTTTCAATATAATTTCTTTATACTAAGTGATGCACACTGTTCATCTGAAAGAAAGAATAAACTTCTTGAGTATTAATGAGCAGCAACTGAAACAATGTGCTGGAACACTCTACTATTTCATGAGCTTTCAGCTGACTGGAAATGTACAGTGCATCACTACTTTGGTGAGTGCTGGCTCAGTAATCTGTCTCCACACAGAGTCCCCTCAGCTTCTGTACTGGGAGAGCAATTTAAGTTTTTGTAGTTCTGTCTGGTTTCCTCTCCTCTGCAACTCACAACTTCCCGCTCTTTAGTGCTGCTCATCTGCCTTGATGAGCTCTAACAACTCAACTCATCCCCACTGTGCTCACTGCCCACAAAATCTGTGCACGAGCCTATCACATCGTCTACTAATAAACTGAATGCGCTGAAATCAACGGAAATGAAGAGCAGTGGCACAAAGATATGATGTTGGTGAGGTCATGTTACCGATTCTACGCCTTTGCGCTCAAATGAAGAAAAATTAAACACTATGAAATACCTTCGGTACTAAGTGACAGGCGAAGAAAAAGCTTTTAAAAATAAACCAATTATATTTACAACAACAACTTTTAAATAATGATAACAATCTTAGAAGCGTTGAAGTGAAGGATCGACTGTGAAGTTTTAACCGGCGAGGTTGGTCGGCGCCGTCATCCGACAGGCGTCCATGTGAAACTATGACGACCAGTGAAGGCGGCGAATGTTCCGGCGCGATGGTATCTGGTGCTTCATCACGGCACTGGGGTAAGTTCAACTCAATTCCTCTGAGATGCGCCGGAACGACGGGGGGCGATCGTGTGGGCTAAATGAGCGTACATTTTCTGAGGGTAAATGTGGCGGTGACTGGCAACGATCTCGCTGCGGCTCCGAAGGCACTTTCCCTGGTAAACGCTATGACGACGACTGCATGAGGCAATCAGCTGGCGACGATAAGACCGTCCGCTGGTCCCGCAACGCCATCAGCCGTCCCGCCAGGCCGTTCTCAGGCTTTACGGCGGTATCACCGACCTCACGCTACGTAATGGGGAGAAACAAACATAAATAACGGTCATGTGTTCAGTATATTAAGCTAACCATTACATCTACTGGCTAACAACAATAATGAATATAAATACATGACTAACAACAACAATAAATAAATAAAATGAATAAATAAATAAATAAAAATAAATAAATGAAATAAAAAAATAACAAAAATAATAAAAAATAAATAAAAAAATAAAAATAAATAAATAAAAATAAATAAATAAATAAATATAAGTAAATAGAAATAAATAAATATAAATGTCAGGTAAGAAAATAATATAGCTTGAGTAGAATCAAATAAATGAAAAATAAGAAAATATATAACACAAAAATAAAAAAATATTTGGTACTATTTTCGCTCTTTTTATTTCTTTCGTTCATGGTGAATTTTTATCTTTTCTGAATAAAAAAAATTTAAATATATAAAAATAAATAATAAAAAGGTAGAAATATCATTAGGTGACAGTGAAACAGTGTAAAGAGGCTGAAAAAGTAAAATGATAAATATTAAAGTAAAAACACAGAAAGAATAAAACGGTATAAATAGACTTTAAGTAAACAATAATTATTAACCAGCTTTCAAGAGACTAATTTGTTAAATGAGTACAGTGTTTGCCGACTGTAGTACTGCATACTTCCGCTGATGTAATTTTTTTGTTTATATGTCTGTTGCAGTCAAGCAGCGTTGGTCAATTGGCAACCATCGATAAAGGGTTCAGGCTTGGCGTGGCGGCGTAGTTTGTTTGAGTGATTGATACCTGTTGTCTTCGACACGATTTGATAATGAAGGCTTCAGCAGAGAGAACCCCGTGATGACTCGCCTTGATCATGAAAGAAGGCGACTACCATCTACTCTGTCGTGATGTTGGCCTGTGAAGACTATTCTGTTTGCTACACAATGTTTATTCGATTTCCCGGCAGCTGGTAATAATTAAATCTAAACCGCTAGAAACTGTTAATCAGCTCGGTGAAATCTGTTAAACTTAAGTATACTTAACGGCCAACCTTGATGCTGACTCGTAACATCCCCGGGAAAGGCTATTCTATTTTGCAGTACAGGCAGCGGTAATATATTATTGTGTATTGACTGCGAATTTATATTATTGACTTATTTGCTGCTCTATGTTTCGGGTATTTAACCTGTAATATTACTATGGTAATTGTTACTCTATAATTGTCAATATTAATATTTACTATGCTGTCTGTGTGCGCTTTAAGTAAATGTTTATCTTTTATATATGATGACGACACTTTGCTGTGATAACAATGTTTATTTAAATAAAGCAACTGTATTTTTGATTGACTTTCGTGAGTATAACAACGATATTTGATATGATTACATTAGTACTGATGGCTGACTTTCATTTTTAAATATCAGCCATTGTGTTGTAAACTAGTTTTGTGGTATTTAAGCTGGTGACGTTACACGCCCGTGGTGTCATCTTGGCACTGGCTCTTTGGTCACTCTTCTGTAGTGATGAAATTTGATGAACCCGGATGAACTAATACAGAAACTCTTGAAAATAAATGAGAAAATATGAAACCATATAAAAAAAGCGCAAATAGCTGGCTAAATGAATGAAGCCAAATAAAAGGCTAATGACAGGCAAAAACAAATATGTCATGGAAATTTAGGCATTAATGAATTAATGTTAAAAAGCTAATAAGTAAAAGAAGCAGAAATAATAAAGGCAAAAGATAAGCAAGCGTAAAATAAGAAACTGAAACCTAACTCTTGATACAAGCAAACTAATGAATAAGGGACCAATGTAAGTAAACTAAATATTAATGAAAAATGATTAAAAAGCAAAATAAGCTTAATAAGGAAATAGCGCAAACGGAAGAAAAATGAGAAAAAAAATGATCAAAAGTAAACAAACAAAATCTTTATAAAAAACTTCAAGTAAAATAAGCTGAAAATATCTAACAATATTTAAAAAACACAAAAAACAAAAGAAAACACAAAAAATAAAAAGAGGCTCAAAAATAAGACAATATATAATTAGATGAGAAAATAAGCAATCTAAATGATGTAAATAAAATAAATAAATAAAAATATACGATAAACTCATATTTACAAATGAATAAAAAATGAGCAACAAGCTAGTATTAAAAAGCATGAGAGGCACTTCCATTAAGGCATGGCGATAAGCAAACGACAAACGTTGCTTTATGCCCTGACGACACGCTGCTGGCTGGGGCGACCGGCTCAATCGTGGTAACACCACTACCGAAGGCTCCCAGTGATTAACAGAGACAAGCGAACAACATTTGGTGAAGCTCTTCCCGGTCAAATGCTAAATGAGGTGAGAACTGTAGGCTTCTTTGAGTATTGAGCGCTGTAATGCTGACAGATATATCAACCCAGGCTCTTTGGTCCCTAAAGACCGTCAGTGGCTCGAAGCGAACAGTGAAAATATCTGCATATATACCGAGCTTTCAGATATGAAAGCTATAACATTCTGGTAACGTGAGCCAAACTTCAGGCTTGACCAGCTTAGGTTTCAGAAAGAGGAGGAAGATCTGAGGTGTTTTAACATTCAATGATATATGAACGATTTAATATAATACAGGAACGTACAATATGAGGGCGCGCTCAAATGTTCCATTGAACGCAACTGAAACTGTTTGATGGCTGGCGCAAAAAATGCGCAACACGGACAAGCGACGACGGTACACGAACATAAAAACTAGACTCGGCGCTAATCGGTAATGAACTAAAGTTAACCTACAAGATGTTTGGTCGCTGGACTTCGGAGTGCGGCTGATCTTTTGAAGTCAGTCGTCGCAAACTTGATATGAAAGCTTCGGCCAGACATAATTCGTTCTGCGGTCGCGAAATCTTCACGTACGTGTCCGCTTCAACATAAACGCGAACGATCATTTTAACGATGTTTCAGCTTTAATGTTTGGAAACTGTTTAGTCGGCTGTTTCACAACTATGACCTGTTTACATGAAACTGTTGGCACGTTCCCTTCAATCAATGGCTGGGATGGTAACTCCCGATGTACGCAAATGTTCGCGCCTGCGATCTGGCTACGCGCGCGGCATGCCACTGATCTTCATAAGCTGAGAAAGAAGAGAGAAGAAGACACAGTCTTCCCCGGAGCAAGTGCTGGAGCTATCAATCTCTCTCAGTGGCGTGGTATCTGGCTCGCACGGTTAATGGTGGAAAGTGCGTGTCTTTGCTTGGCCTCGGGCCAAGCAAGAGAGACTGGCTGGTAACAAATAAATACTGTATTATGACCGACTGTTCAACTGTCCCAGAAAGTGAAAACCTCTGAACCGGTAAATCTCACGCTGGTGACTAGAACTAACCATCTGTAGGCGATGGGCCACGGGCAGACAGCATGGCTGGCGAACAGAGACTGGTATGTTCAACGCTCAACTGTCGGAAGCTCAAAACGAAACGAAATTATGAAAAAAGAACGAGCATCGAAAATGGTATGTTAAGCGTGAGCAAACACGCGAAATATACTTAAGTTAGTATAATTTAACCGAACGCTGGCTGTTCGCGCAACTACTCTAAACTGGCTGGCGTGATTTGTTTTATGGCTAAGAACAGGCCGCAACGGCAGGACCAACTGTGTGATCGAAACCACGTATAACGAAATGGTATCATGGCTCACATTCGCACAATACGTCAGGCTCGCAACCAACAAGTGAAGGAGAACCCGCTGGCTCTGCAAACTTTAGCAAATCTCCTCTCTCGATGGGATGGTGGCGTTGTGGTGAGATCTCTGGTTAACATTCGCGTCGAGTTTGGTAGCAAACTATTATGTTTAACGTCAGGCTGGCCCCAGTAATGCCACTCGTTCAAGAAAAAGTTGACATACTATTTGAAAGCAGAAGTGACACTAGGCTGTAACGCTGAACATGGCGATGACCTGCACTATAGCCCTACGCTGACCGAAGCACGTCAATGGCTTTTGCGGCAATTCTCGGCGGTCTGGGAGGTGAAGAAGGCGGTTTCCGGCAAACTTTGTGAGAACCAGTCGCAAGACTTAACTGCTGAAGTGATTAACGTCTGGGTAATGGATTTTAAGTACACGACAAAAAACAATTGAATAGCTGACTTCGCTGCTGCCGGCATCCAATCGTGGCCGAAATCGGTATTCTTCGGGCGGCGTTACAATAGTGAGACAATGTACACAAAAATGAGCGCTCAACCTTCTGGCAACGTTGAAAGTGGTGTGAAGGTGTGTGCAGCAGAAAACCACAACGATGAGGAAGAGAGGAGAGAGAGAAGACGACAATGAACAATAGCCAACTCACAGCAAACAGACAGTGCTTCCGCTTCAGTATGAGCTGAAGAAGAGAGAACATAGATATGCATCAAATCAGCAGCTCTGGCGTGAAGTACGAAAGAAAGCACTTAACACTGTCTGTTTGGCACAATTTGTAACATTCCGTATTAAACTGTACGAGATTAAAGCATTGTTTTTATTCGTGAAATGAACATTTTTAGGCTGAAAAATTGTAAATGAGCTTTGAAAGGAGACAGACCAAACTTACAAAAAAAACAGAGACTGCTTCATATTTATTTTCATAAACACTGGGTTCCTGCTCTTGTCTTGTGCCTGTGCTATTAACAACTTCAGCCCAGTAGTACCATATATGAAGCAGAGTGAAAAATCTGTGGGCGCTGTTGAAACACAGCTATCACAATTTAAAGCGCCATCACGATTCTTCTTGTGGCTGACCAGTACTCAAGTGTCGAACGCTATATGGGCAATCGGCTCCTCCTCCCCTCTCTTCCGCCGCTAAAACCAACCGAAAACCTCGTTATCTGTCGCTTTCTCTGCCAGGCGAGCTCTAGTTCTGACGGCGGACGGAAGCGAGCATTCCCCGACCCGGCACAGTGAGAGGAGGCAGACATTTCCAAATGATGCCACTATCCGTAAACGAACGAACTGAGTGGACTAAAAAACAACAATTTACTAAGCGAACGACATAACAAAAATAAAAATGACAACGAGTCCTTCTGGAAACCAGGCCCACAAAACACACAAGATGAAGACAGCCTCGAGAACTGTTTTTCACTTGATGACGGTCGACACTCTTCGTCTGGGACCCGGCCATTCATTATTTTCGGGAAAGGGAGAAAAATAATTTCATTTTCATCGGACGACCAGTTACACTATGAAGCTTTGATGTTCGGCCTGCCGAATTAAAAGCAACGGCCGACCCGTAATTCCTGAATTACTGACAAAGAAATGATTTTTGTGAAGACAGGTGTTGTAAGCGACACTGAAGTGTTTTGCTACAACAAGTGCCGTGGACGATACGGATGGAAACGCGCCGCCGCAATCTGAAGACAACAGGCTGGCTCGAACAAACTATTGAAGACGGCTGGCGATCGACACGCGAAGACGACTTTGTCTTTTTGTTTCTGAAGATATACGGCGAAAACTATGCGCGCTCGAGGCTGCGCGTGCAAGAATCTGCTGTTCGACGAGCTGAACGAAGAAGAAATTCAGCTTTATAAATCGCTCAAATGTTTCTGTCTCGCTAAATGCGCATAATGGCGCTATATATGAAACACTAAATGCTCAAAATGTTATTACAGTGAAACCGAATAATCGGTGGCCCACGGACATCTGTGTAATGACGGGCCAATTTAGACGAGCTGACTATCTTCGGCACGACAGTGCAAGTGGCGACCAGCTGCTGTACTGTAAAATCCTAACACCTCGTTCAAAAAGAAGGCGTCTGACTGTTTCTTGTTGTGCACATTCCCAACGATAACGATTTACATCCTGCCACACACGAAATGTTTGGACTCACAGTGAAGTTCTGAGAAACGTGACTAAGGCATGACATGAACACCGCCCGCATCGCAATCTGTTGCTGAAAAACGGCTTTACAAACAATTCGCTATTTTCTGCTTTGTAGTTTCAGCTTGAAGGCGTGGCACAACGTGACACATTAAACAAGAAAAATAAAAGTCAGTAAACCTCGTCAGAAGAGAGAGAGAAGAGAGAGAGAGAGAGAGAGAGAGGCGTTCAAACTTCTGTAACCTGCTGCTGCTCACAACAGTATTTACATGGAACCAGTACTCTGTGAGAGGGATTGAAGAAGAAGAGAGAGAGGATTCGTACTATGTCAAATGTCTGATGTCCATCAAAAAGCAGGCAATTCCTGGGCATTCACTCTATTCTATTCCCGAAGCCTGTCTTGAGAGAATGAATACCAGCTGACTGAGAAAGGAAGAGAGAAAGAAGAAGAGGAAGAGGAGAGGTAACTCATATATATATATAACAATAATATATATGTATATGTAACTAACAACATAACTATGTATATATATATATGTCTGAACAGACAAACCAAACACTCCCAGCTAAACAATGAATATGTAAAAATCGACATTATATGTCTGCTCGTATTAGACCTGACACAGTGTGATACACTGACCTCTGAGCCATGTCACATCAAAATAACTCGAAAGTGACCGTGAGTCTCGCCATCATCTTCTATAGGTTTGGCAGATGAAAGACACTCCTCAGCATCGGACCTGAAACGCTCAATGGGTGCTGCAGATCGCGAGGAATGTGGTGATGAGCAAGCCAAATACAGCAGTGACTTTCGGAGAGAGAGAGAGAGAGAGAGAGAGGAGAGGAGAGAGAGGAGGAGAGAGAGAGAAGGAGAGGTGATCGCCTGCTGCTGGCACGATAGGCCAAAGAACCGAGCAATCAGTGATAAATGAAGCAAAATAAGGCACTGAAGGAGAGAGAGAGAGAGAGTTAGGCTGGCGTTGCTGCGCATTGCTGTTGCAAAAATAGAATTTCAGTGCCATTAATACTTCCTTCCTTTCTTTCTTTGCCTTGTACTCTCAGAGTGGCCTCCAAGTTGTCTTTCCCTTTCCAAATTTTTAGAAAAGCTAATCAAATAATTTGTATTATCAGACAGTGTACCTCTCTTGCCTGAATAATAAATTTACCTTCTTACAATCCATCATCGTTCTGAAACTGTGTTCCATTCAAGTTTCAAAATTTCAAAATTGAAGGTGGAAAAACTCTCACGGCTTTTCCACTTCTAGAGCAAGAGCAAGTGTTTATTCAAGTTTTTAATTTACAAAGGTTTGACCCCTAGATAAGTAATTACATGACATCTCAAAATGTGTTGCTGCCGGATCAGAACTCTGGCTTTTGCATCAAAATGAACCTAAAAACTGAAAAAAATTTTGTCAGGTGAAAAACATATGCTTGAAACTTTTCTAAACTTCGCCGGGTCCCCTGAACCTGGAATGAGCAATGCAGCAATGTCAGGGAGCTGACTTTCTGTCCCGCCAGCAGCTTCAAAGGGGTTCAAATTCTACGTTTATTCCGAGTAGGAACATATGCCTAAAACTTTCGCAAACCACCCTTAGGACCCCCTGAACTCAGAACGTGTTGCCAGCAAATTTCTTTTGTAGCAATTGTACCAGTTCAATAACGCCAATAGCCCGTCATCTGACGTTAAGCAGTCGGCGTGTGTGTGTTTCAACGTACGCCATATCTGACAATGGCATTGACTGGTAAACAAATAAACAACATCGGACTGCATTCGAGGCCAGTTTTCTTTGTGAGCTGAAACACCTGTAATAGTTCTTGAGTTCTTAAATATGAGCTTAACGTCAACTGCAGGAAAATAATTCGTTAAATCCTTTTTAGATTGAATTTAGGAAAGAATTATCATAAGTGAATGAAACTTATATAATAATATTTGATCTATATGGCAAATGTTTTCTTAACATGCTAAAAATAAATTGGATGGATAGCACTTGGATTGAAAATAATCATAGAGAAAACTGTTTCCTTGTGAAAGATGCCAATCGGATGTAAAGTATTGTTATGTCCCCGTGGAGTGGACAGGAATTCAGTTTAAAATGATAAAAAAGCACGAACTAAAAATTCTGTCGGACAGTAAAGGTTTTCTTACCCGAAACACCAATATGAACTCTGTGTCATCACGGACGACAGTAATTGTCTAAAGGATAACTGGTTATTATTTTCTAATTCATAAGTAAATTTAATGTTATTACGTAGTGAATTAGCATACTGTTAAAACTGGTCACAGTGGTGACGGTTTCTGAAAAGGACAAAAGTGATTACAAAAAACTACGGAAAGGCCCATTAGCTGATGTCATAAAAGTTTCAGTTCCAAAATAAAAACTATACTAAAGAGAATTCCAGTTCAATAAAGAAAGTGTCAAGGGTTATTTGCATCCCTACCGTGCATGTGTGGATTAATCAAAACCCATAAAGAGATTTTCCTATTCGGCCCATTATCAGTTCCAACGGGTTCTAGTAGTTATAAACTTTCTGAAGTATCTTTGAGTTAAATTCTGCCACGCCTATTCTAGGTACTAATAAATTCCCATTTACAAAACTCTGTTGATATCTGTGATAGACTTTCCATATTGAATTATCCAGTACTGGCAGATTAACCAGTTTTAGTGTGACATCTCTATTACTAAAGTTCCTATTGATGACTTACTTCAATATTTATCCCCCAACTTACGGACTTGTATAATCTTGAACTACCTTCAGTATTATTAATTTGATATCCCTTTGTATAAAAATTGTAAATTCACTTTCAAAACTAATTACTTTTTATGAACAAATATTTGAAGTATGATTTATGGGGAGCCTCTTTCATACACTTTTGTCTAATATTTACAGAGTTTTGGGTTGGATGTATAGACGGTGTTTTAGTATTGTAAAGAAAATGTAAATATTCTGATTTGTTGCAAACAATTAATGATCTTACCATCCATAAAATTAAAAATAGAATATGAAGAAAACAATTGCATACCATTTCTGGATGTCTTCTTATTAGAAATAACACCAGGGTTTTGTTTTAAAGTATATAGAAACCACGAATAATTTTTCATATATTCATTTCTCTAACTAACTAAACAAATTAAAGGTGTCAGCATTTTCCAGTATGTATATTAGAGCTCTTAAATTTGTAGTCTTAATTTTTGGAAAAGTTTAAAATTATTGATAAAATACGAGATTCATTATGTTACCCTCAATTTTTTACAACTTGTAAAAAACAACAAAAGACAAATACAATCAACAAAGGAAGTGTTAACAAAAAGAAACTTAGAATATCCTCTGTTTACCATTTCATCTCATTTCGTTTATAAATTGCCTATTTTAAAGACTATTGATATTAACTTCGTATTTAAATATTTAAATATAATAATATTTTGATAAACTAATTAAAATAGCCCATAATTCAAACAATATTAGCATGCAATTATTCCTACAAAAAGAATATATAATAAGATTTATATTGGTCCAAGCACCAAAAGGACTAAAAAGTAGCTCCCACCACAAATATGCCATTTCAAAGTTATCAGATAATGGCAAAGTGGATCATAAACCAAGACAGAGCCACCCTGACAGACAGGACCAGAGTCTTCGATAGTCCCTACAAGGTCAATGACCATCGGAAAAGAGAATCACTAGAGACTGTGTTTTTTTGAAGCTACCCACGGGTATTAATCTCCACCTAGATTGTTCCTTGATCGCTGTCCTGTCTTTTGTTTAAAGAACATACTGCCCAGATTAACAAGCACAACCTACCCCCTTCTGTTTTTGTGTCTCGTCTCTATCCCGCTTCTTTTGTATTCGGTGTGAACTTGAAAATGTAAAATAAACTACGAAAGTACTTGCTCTGAGTCGGTTTTCACTCACCTTCCAGTGGATTTGAATGCATATATACATATATGTGTGTGTATATTACAGTCCATGTACATAATAATAAGTACATGCACTGTACATACACACAATAATTTAACATACATACACATATACACCAGCATATTATGTATGTATATATGTGCTCATGTAATATTCGTTGTGATTGATCATGTACACAACTTCGTTATCAGTCGGGCTGTGACAGAAGTAGAAGACTGAACAGGGAGGGCAATTACTTTGAGTGTATAAAATCCTCGACACAACTGTTGTCTGGAAAATTCTATCATTATATAAGGCGTTAACTATTGGCGCCCGTTCGTTTTTTTTGGTCGGATGCGTGTTTTTATTTTTTTATTTTTAGGGGTGACCTCGACACTTTGCTTGTGCTCTTGAGCGTTCACTGAATCATGGTTCTTAGCCACGTAAAGCAAATCTATTCCTTCAGGGCCCAGCCCTCTCTGGGAGCTGTTAATCAGCTCAGTGGTCTGGATTAAACTAAGACCGCGCTTTTCTCATGCCAGAAAATGATGAGATCAGGGACTGTTTGTGCGTCGCTGTTTGTGCTTCTGAGCGACTTGCATTCCTCCAGTCTGGGAACAGAGCAGCCACTGGGTGTCACCTGATGATTCCCATGTTAATCACTATTCTGACCCCGTTAGAGGATACCACCGTCAGTGCACCTGTGGTGCCTGCGGGCGACCATAAGGTTCTTTGTAGTGTCCTTTGGCCCCTGTCTGCCAAGCCCTTTGGTTCTTTTATGTACCTCCGTTCATGTTATTCTCTTCTACCTTCCTTTCCACCTCTCATAACAGGTGATTCATAGTACAACGCTACTGACGTTTTCCCATTGCCAACCTGGAAACCTTTTTACTGTGAAATTCAGCTAGCGCTGAATGGCTCTCACCACATAGGTCCCAGCGCTTGGCCTTTGTGTTATCACGGTGCAGTTTCTTTGTGACGCGTTGCACCACATATGAATGACTCTGTTTCTGTCTGTTGACTTTCCTTGATGTGCACTTGGGGACTCGATAAGATTAGGTTGAAATTGTCTGTGTATTTTTCACTTTCAGGAGGGGTAAATTCACCGGGCACGGTTTTCATAAGTTAATCCCAACCTAACTGTTCACGGCCAGCCACTGGACTTAGGAATTTCTTGATGTTAAGAGAGGGCGAGTGACACAATCCTACCCAATTTGGTTTTCAAGTAACTCTGGCTAAAATTGATCAGAATGAACTCTGGACCTGTTGAATAAACTCCACGCCTCTTGGGACGTCTACTTTACTCTTAATGGTTCAATCTGCTCCCACTTTGGCAAGGACAAATCAGGTCAATTTTGCTGACCTTTTCACTTCTTAGTCCCTGTCCTCTAACTCCTCTTCCTTTCCCACATGCAGGTTTGTTTGGTTACTACTTCAATTTACTTGGTGTCGCTCATCATTTTAAACTATCAACAACGTCTCATCTCCCCCTTTCTCTCTCTCTCTTTCCTTAATCCCGATCAGTGGACTCATACTTATTCACTGCATAACATCCTTTCGGTCACTACCTGCATTGACTACAATGCAAGTAGTCTTTCAACTCAACAATAATAATGTAATGCGAATTTAGATAGTAGTCCGTAACAAGCAGGTGTATGAAATAAGATTTATATAGATATATATAATATACAATTCAAAGAAAAACTTAATATAGTCAATTATATCAATATCAATAATTTCTATTAATAAGCAACAAATGCAAGAAATATTATAATGCATCATAGTATCTTACAAACAATATAAGCATGAATTATATCAAATACTCCAAACTAAATGCAGAAAAATTATGGCAAAGTAAATATATCAAATGCCTATTATATCTGATTTATCAATCATAAATTGTCGTAAAAAAAATCAATCATCAAATGTTCAAATTGCAAGTCAATGGTAAATGCTATCACTCTCTAGGAAGGATTCTGTCCATCATGTCCTTGATTATGGTAGCTTATTCAACATCAATTTCCTGACAATTATAAAAGAAATAAAATAAACAGTGCCAAAAGAATGACATTTATGAATGACATGTGATAGGAGAAATCTCGGTCTTATATGTAGTGAAAGAAGAGTATGAACCTCTTCTAGCTTTGTGAGATCTCCAATTCAGTTCTGAAATTGAAATTCGTTAATAACTGCAAACTGATGTACTTTTACTGAAATTCGCATATATCGTGAACTGTAGGTTTGTAATACAAATTATATAAAATAACCAATTCTAGCTTAGATGAAAACGGGTGTACATTAATAAGAAAACTACTTCTGTTTTGTTTGACTTACAGTCAATCTTAGCATTCAATCTGTTTGCACAGAGAACACAAAAATCATCATCAATGATTTGAACATAAGAAGTTCTATGACGGTATATATTTACAATGGTTCTTACCATTCTTATTTGTTTAAGATCATCTAGACATGAAGAGCATTCAGGGTTCATAGAAATTCACAATGTTACAAACATATACATCATCACAAACGCACATTTCCTGAACTTGTGTTTCAGGAATTTCAGTCACTAAGACAGTCATGCTGCAAGGCAAAGTGTCGAACTATTCCTTCTAGTACAATGGACTTATTATCTACTACCATTAGAATGGATAGACCCAGCATCAATGAGTTGACGTCTGGATTGTTGAAAGGGATCACTAGTATGGTTGATTGGCTATCACTTTCACTGTTATCAGGCCATAATAGTCCACTATATTTCTACTAGTGGCTAGTGATTTGTTCACAACACATTTCTGAATAATAACTTCAATTTCACTGCACAAGGGGTTATCAGAAAGGCATCATCAAAGTGGTGGCATTCTCTTTTGGTATGCATTCATGGAAATAGAGGTTTCTCCTATTGATTCATTGCTGTGTTGTTTAAGAGTAAATTGTATGTCTTCAGTCAAGTCCAGTCACTTCAGTACTAGGGGTTACCAATGTTTTCAGAACATCCTTTATCTTACGATTTGTTCTTTCTACTGCTCCATTTAGGCAACATATGCTGTTATTTGACATTTCTGTATTTCATAAGATCACACAATTTCGTTAGAAATGTCACTAAATAAATTCAGCAGCATTGTCTGAGAGCAAAACTTGAGGACATGAATGTCTGGTTCTAATTCTAGACTTAAAGGCTTCTGCCACCGTTGATGCTTCTCTTTCTAGTTGGAACAATTCTACGTATCTGGTCAAATAGTCCAATGAAAACTAAAATCTGTTTATTTCCTCTGATGGTGTTCGGGAATGGACCTAAGAAATCCATTGTGACTACTTGAAAAGGATTTAATTCTGAAGGATACATTTCCAGAGAACCTTGGCGTTGACATTCCTTATGTATGTTGCAGGGTACAATTCTGAACAAATCAGAGTAGCATCTTCCTACATCGAGGCCAAAAATAGTTTCTAGTAGTTGTTCTGCATGTTTTCTTAATTCCAGGATGTCCTGATAACTTGTATGAATAGGTTAGTTCTAAAACGTCTTGTATTGGTATGTTAGGAATGTACAAACGTGAACAAACATTTGGTTCGTCTGAAGTCTTGGCACAATAACCCATCTATCCAGTTGGAAACTCTGAATTTTTCTCACCTTACAGAAGGTTCCTATTACTTCCCTTATTCTAGAATGCTTTTGTTGTTTTCTGACGAACTTTGTCTAAATCTAAATGTGTGATTTGACAACTGAACGAAATTATGTGGTAATTTGTTTCTCGTTCTCTTCTTGATCTAGATAAGGGCGTCAATAATGTGTTATATCAACCAGGTATGTATCTAAATTCTGGGGCAAATTCTAATACGCTAACGAACCATCTATTGAACTTCATAGTAATTGGTAAGCCCTTTTCTTGAGATCACAAATGGGTTTATGATCTGTAAGAACATTAATTTATGTCCCTAGCAAAATGTTCTTTCATTTCTGTAATCCCCAGACTAATGCCAAACATTCCCTTTCTGTTGTTTGTAATTTCTTTCCTTTGCATTCAAAACTCTACTGGCATGTTATACAGTCCTCATCCTTGTTTTATCCTTTTGCATCAAGACAGCACCTAGTCCTGTACTTGAAGCATCACAGGCTAAGTAGAATTCCTTCTCAGAGTCTGGATAAACTAGGACAGGATCTGTTATAGCATATCATTTGATGTTTTGAACGCTTTGCTTCCTGTTCATCTTTCCACTGTAGCTAGCATCTTTCCTAAGTTAACTCAGTTAATGGTTTTGCTATGATAGCAAATCCCACCTTTATGAGAAAGGTCGATAATATCCTACTATACCTAGGAATCTTCTTAGTGCCTTCAAAATTTCTTGGGGGCTGGATGATCTAATAGCCTTAATCTCCTTCTTTGCATTTTTCAAACCATGTTCACTGATAACATGTCCTAGATATTCTAGAGATTTCTTCAGAAACTGACATTCTTAATTTTTACCTTTAAACAGCCTTTCTAGACCTATCTAATACTAATTCTATTGTCTTGGGAAATGACTCTCTACATCCTTACTAGCAATTATTACATCATCAAGATAAACGTCGTGCTGTATCTCCCAGTTTGCAGCATTAAGCGTACAAGCGTTAAGGGCTGAAAGTAAGACCAAGCGGCATTACCTCAAATTGCAAATGTTCTTTACTGAATGCCCGTTGAGATGCTTGGATTCTTTCATGGGAGGAACTTTAATATCCTCCAATTAGATCGAGGCTAGAAAAAACCTTGGCACCTCTAATTGAGCTAACATGTCATTACTGACTGGCATTTGGCATTCGTCCAGGAATGGTGTGGGAATTCATAATCAGTACCATCCTCCATGTACCGTCTTTCTTTAGGAACCTTTAGCAGTAAAGGTGAATTATAGGGTGACTTGAAATTATTACAATCATCTTCCTTCATCTCTTCAACCATCTCGTCTACAATGGGTCTTTGACTTTATTGAGTTTGTAGTTAGGTATATAAAAAGGTCTAACATCTTCTATGACTATTTTGTGCTGCAGGACCTCTGTCCTTCCTAACTTATCTCTATTCTTCTTTACTGCTGCTCTATATTTCTCTAATATCTGTTAACCTGTCCCTACAATGAGAAAAATCTGTATTGCTTTACATCTAATTTAACTCTTGTGTCCTTTACAGAGACAAATGCTTTTCACTTATGGTTAGTAGAGGGTTAGTAATCATATTCCCCTTACAAATTCTATGCCGACATACAATTCCTAGTCTCTTGTCAGAATAATTATACACACATAAGTTTATTTTTAATTTCCACCATTAAGTCTTACTAGAGGAATTGTCCATGTTCTAAAGTCTGGTAAGTCTTCATTAACTAATAACACATCTGTATCCCATCTAGGTTTTTATCTGTGCAATTCTAAGACAAACCTTTGTCAGACCTTGTGGATGCTGATGCTCACATATGTGTTTAATTTGGAGTTTTACAAGATTATCATCGGCCCAGTACTAACTAAGCAGATCTCTTCTGCACATTCTGTGCATCGGCAAGTGTAACAGACATCAGTATCATCTGAATTTTCATCTTGTAGTATCCCCACAGAACCTATCTCTGTCATTTTAGGTTTCATGGCAACACCTGTTGAATACTTCTCTTCATTATCATACTCTTATTATTAAGTGACCGAAATCTATTATTTGTGTCAGGATCGTCAGGTTGGAAAAAGAACTAAGTTCTTCAGTCTACTTGTCATACCTTGGGTTATCAAGTTCATATAAATTCCTCCTGGTGGCTTCCCTGAGCTTTTAAAAATGGTTGTCTATCTTCTCCCTATTTCTTCTCTCATTGGTTTCTACACTGTCACCCGGGTTAGCATTAAATTCTATTTCTATCTGTTGGATGTCTACTTCTTCCAGATGAAGCTTCTCAGGTAAGTGATCAAGTTTATCAAACTGACCTCAACTATTCAAGACAAACATTTCCTCTATCAATTTCCTTGATAGTTGTTACAACTTCCCATTAGCTAATCTGAACAATTCCCTCTTTTCATAACCTGGAAGGAAAATAGAGCAGGCTGGAGAAGGAGAGGAAATATTTCTCTTCAACACCACAAACTCTTCCCTGTATTTCTTATTTAGAATTTCTGTCTCTAAATTGACGATTTGCCTATAATATATTTGCTTTCCAACGATACCTTTATGGTCTATAGGATTCTCTCCTTTTAGGAAACTCACAACCTATATGTTTTATTAAATTTTATTTATCTATGATACTTACAGTGCTACTTACTCTTGTCAACAGTATGGAACTCAGTACACCTTCTAAGTATGCTTGTATGATGAGCTTAACTCTTCACAACACGTATTAAAATTCTTTAGAAAACACTATTTCATTACTTCAAGAGTAATGTCTGTTGAGACATCCTTATTCACTGTCACTATTTCTTTTTCTGTAAGGATGGACCTTTCTGCTGCACTCTCTGTGATTGTCTGAGGAATCCCTTGGATTTGGGTTACTGGGAGGTATTCTGATTATTAGGCTGAGTCTTTGGATTTATTTTGAGACCCTGAGAATTTCCCTGTTTGTACCAACAGTTTTGGATCAAATGTCATAATATATTGCAATTCAAGGCTCATTTGTTTGTACACAATTCTGTGTTGTATAGTTGTTATAATACAATTTCCCACAACTTTGTCTCTGCCCTGTTGAACTGTAGCTGTATTCGGGTGCAGCCTTGACTGGCTCCCCTCTGTCAGGTCTTGTTACACTGTTATTTCCATTAGTTCCAGTGGTATTCCCATTGTTACCTCTATTTGGCGGCCTACCTTGATTGTTTCTATTTGATTGATTAAATCTCCTATTGTTGTTCCCACCATTTCTATCAAACGAATTTCTATTTCCCTGATACCTAGACCTAGCTTGCCCTGATTGGTTTCTATTGGACTGATTGCTATTATTTCTTGGGTTTCCACTAGCTACGGTTCCCGTAAAATCTGCACTACTACTTGATGAATTCTGTTTTACTTTCCTTTCTATGTACATCAAAGTTTGTACAATTCCATCATTTGGCTTCCTATCACAGTACTTCTTTAAGGCTACTCTTTCTTCCTTACCCAAAGCATCGTAGATTGGTCCTAATGACATATATCTAAGTACCTTGGATATACTAGCTAAATCTGTTTCATCATCATCAAATTCATCCTTCCTTCCAACAACAATTCCTACAGCTTTCATATCTGTCGTCACTCTATCTATAGCTTCTTCTACTCTAGTGGCTAAAACTAATCGATTACTCTCATAATTCTGATGATAGAAAGTTCCTATGTTGTACCATGGATCTTTCTGTGCTTCTGGTTGCCAAAATTTGTGAGCACTGTTTCTTGAATTCGTTAAACAGAGTAATATTCCTAAAAAGTACTGAATGAAGAACTGTATGTGCATCACCATGTTCCATACTAACATACAAGAGTGCTTCATCTATTTTCTTTCTCTCATCTGTGATACCAGCAGCTGAAATTCTGCTTTCTGTGTCTGCTATCCATCGATTTACACCATATTCTTCTAATCTACTTTTGTCTACATTACTTGGGTCTACCGTTCCACAAAATCTAGTGGCTTGGGTTATTACGGCGGCTTGCGCCATGTTGGGATTTCTAGGTACAATGGAAGTTATTTGGTTAGTGGTTACAACTGAAGGGTTAGGCGCACTCGGTAAACTAAGTGGGGGACCTTGACTACGAGAACGTCTGGGTCTAGTATTACTAGGATCAATTGGTCTAGAAAGTCGTTCAGGTACAGGTCTTAGGTTATATGGAGTCTGGTCTTCGCTTCTTGTCTGTTGCAGTCGGGCGATAACTTCGTCCAAAGTGTTATTCATATTAATTCATAAAATATTCAATGATTCCAAGAATGAAAAATTGAAAAAAAAAATAAATTTGAGAATCAGGTACTTACTTCAATTGCATGTTTGCTGAGTTGACTGTATCCCTCTATACAAAAAAATTCAAATTTTTCCTAACTCATTCCTTCATAGGACTCTCTCAATCTGAAAAAGTCTGATATTAATATTTACGTACACAATTGTTTGGGTTCCACTGCAAAATGCTGCGCCAAGTGTTTAACAAAAAAAAAACTATTATGATAGAATAATTTAAACAGAATTGTCTCTATCACCAAGTGAACGAAAATTTCTATTTCGTAAAAAAAATTACTAAATATGAGAAAAAAATTTTATTTCCTTCGTACAACAATAAGGAAATATTATTCAGAACATTATTCAAAGGAAAAATAATTTACTTAAATTATTTGTTAAAAGAAAAAATTATTTGCGCACTGCAGGGAAAAATAATTATATAAAATTTCACACACACAAAAAAAAATTTAATCATTCACAGAGAAAAAAAATTCTCTTGATAATTCCCTGATACTAGGAATGAATGTTTACTATTCAATTAGCTTCGTGTCGCCTTGCACTTGAAGATCGCGCTGATTGCACTTGAGCGCAATTTGTCGTTAGCATCCAGCGATAATTCGGCACAGCTCGGCCGACTTCCAGTCCGTACTTGGTGAATTTGGCGAAGAAAAATTTGGAATCCCTTCCAAATTGTTGATTGAAGACGTTACTTCCTTTCGAGAGGCGGTTATCAATGCGTTGACTTCTAAACTTTATCGCCGTTCCGATTACTTCACTATCGTCCGTCGCCGTCTTCCGCTCTCGTTCGCCGCCGTCTTCGTCGCTGCTCTGCTACCGCTACTTTTCGCTAAGTCTCCCTTTTAGCGACCAAAAATTTTGGGAATTTCGTGTAATTAAGTCCGTACACGATAGAAAAGTTCACTGAACTGACGTAGATATTAGCGACTTTCATACGTCCGCCAACACAGTTTGTTTTCGTCTTCTCCGCTTCTGCGATCGGCGTAGTATAGGGCGAGTTGCTGATTCTTTCTTTCGTAAATTTCGTTTTCTTATAAAAATCACCGCTGTTCTATGCCGTGATTATTACTATTGTTCTTATTATGGTCATATATAATTATTAAACTGAATTTCTGGTTGATCTTATGCGAATGTTCGGAAGTTTCAAACTAGGCAGAGATTTACCGCTGTCAATTTTTCATTCCGATCGACGCAAAAAGATTCACTGCTTCTTGGAATATTTCGTTCTGCTTCGTTTCCCTTCTGCTACAGTGTTGATGTTGTATTGGTGTTTCTAGTGCTGAAGACCGTCTTGAAATTATCTGCGCTGTTAAATTGAGAGTTAGTTTTAGCGCCGTCACTGCTCACTCTCTGTAAATTTCTCTAGGGCCGTGAACTTTAATGTTTTTCAAATGTGCGCTGGGCGAAATCCTCCGAAACTGCCACCAAATTATTTGTTATGCGGTGCAGTTTTTCTTTGTATTGCGTTGCACCACATATGAATGACTCTGTTTCTGTCTGTTGACTTTCACTTGATAGTAACGCAGGGGACTCGGTAAGTTAGGTTGAAATTGTCTATTAATATTTTTCACTTTCAGGAGGGGGTAAGAATTCACCGGGCACGGTTTTTCATAAGTTTAATCTTAACCTAACTATTCCACACGGCCAGCCACACTGGACTTAGAAATTTCTTGATGTTAAGAGAGGAGCGAGTGACACAATCCTACCCAATTTGGTTTTCAAGTAACTCTGGCTAAAAATTGATCAGAATGAACTCTGGACCTATGTTGAATAAAACTCCGCCTCCTTGAGGACGTCTACTTTACTCTTAATGGTTCAATCTTAACTCCCACTTTTGGCAAGGACAAATCAGGTCAATTTTGCTGACCTTTTCACTTCTTAGTCTATCCTCTAACTCCTCCTTCCTTTCCCACATCTTGGAGGTTTGTTTTGGTTACACTTCAATTTACTTGGTATCATGGCTCATCATTTTAAACTATCAACATCGTCTCTCGCTCTCCCTTTCTCTCTCTCTCTTTCATAATCCCGATCAGTGAATCTCATACTTATTCACTGCATAACATTTGGCCTAAATTATATATTCTATTCCATTCTATTCTATTACTATTTAGAAAAGTTACCATCACCGTTGAGTCGAAATTACACTGAGTTATGTTGCTCTCTCTCTCTCTCTCTCTCTCTCTCTCTCTCTCTCTCTCTCTCTCTCTCTCTCTCTCTCTCTATCTGATTATGATTGAGCGGTTATTTATTCTCTTTATATCGTGAGTCTAGTTTCGAAGTCATCAATTGTGCGCCATCATCTTACTTTGTCCATAATTGTTACCTCGTTTTGCTGTCTTCAAATAATCGATATTTTGGAGCAGCAGTTTAGGTTTATTTGAGGCTAGGAAGCTAGAAAAGTCTCCTGGGGCCTTCCTCCCTCAACATGGATCATATCGAAATCACTTGACTTGGAAGTTATTCCAAAGTCAAGTGAAGGCTCGTTTTTGAGCAGAATGGAATGAGCATAAATGGAATGGAATGGAATGGAACATAAAATTTAGGCCAGATCCAATCGCTGGGACTTATGAGGTCATTCAGCATTGAAAGGGAATTGAGAGTCAAAAGGTTTGAAAGTCGTAACAGGAGGAAAACCTCTCATTTGCACCGTGAAAAAATTACTATGAGAGGGTGGAAAGTAAGTTGGAAGAAAGGTAATATGAACGGAGGTACAGTAAAAGGAATGAAAGGGGTCGCAGGTAGGGGCCGAAGGGAAGCTACAATGAGCCTTGGATAATGCCCACAGTGACACCGCGTGAGGTGCACTGTCGGCACTACCCCCTACGGGGACCCAGCCAACAATAAATAAATATTTGTATTCCTTTCCTCTCAATTTATGCGGATAAGATGATGTTTACAAAGAATGCAAAGTGAATGAAGCACTTTCAGTCGGTGTTGTTTACAGTCGCTTCGAGAGAAACTGCCCACGTCCATTCTGAGGCTCCTTCCTTCCTTCCTTCCTTCCTCGTGCCCCATATAATTCTCTCTCTCTCTCTCTCTCTCTCTCTCTCTCTCTCTCTCTCTCTCTCTCTCTCTCTCTCTCTCTCTCTCAGGAACATGAGTTTTACTTACATGCAGAAAATTTTAGGTGGGTGTTCATATACATGTACAGTAGAGCAGGGCAGTTACTCAACTCAGAGAGAGAGAGAATTCATCGGGAAAATCCTTTACTGAATTTTCCCACTTTCATGTTATGCCATTTTTAATTAGAATTCTTTCGAGAGTATATCAGGTCATGAAGCCTTCTGGGAATTAATAGGCAATGCGGCACTATATTATATATATATATATATATATATATATATATATATATATATATATATATATATATATATATATATATATATATATATATATATGCGTGTTGGCCATATATCAGGAGAGTGAAAAAATCACGAGTGCTATATTGAAAAGCTACTGCTTGCAATTTTGTTATACGGTTCCTCTGAACGATTCGTAAGAATGAAATTGGAAGGAATTTCTTCACAATTCACGGGTTTTATGTACAGATCCAGAGGCAATTGAGATGAAGAGAAGGCTTCAAAATTTACGAATATTCCGCTTAGGTTGACAGGTATGTTTTCACAAAAAAAAAAAAAAGATATGAGCTTTCGGCGAATTATGATTCGTTCATTCTCCAATGATTGTCTATTTCTAAAGTGGACAAAAGGAGCCGTTCAGTGGGCTTTCAATCTTCTTTGAACAAAATAAATATCTGAAAATAAGATCTTTCTAGTTTTCATACTGGCATTTTATTTTCTAACCTTGGGCGAACTATGATGATAAGAGAGTGAAATACTTTCATTTATATTATTCTGAAGAACGTTGGGCTTGTGGAACGCTGTGGGTAGCAGCGCTGTGTAAAAATCCTTCTCACCAGCCCAAGTTTGGCATCTACAAATATGGGGTCACATATTGTAAGGAAATAATTTTAAAATGTTGCCTTTAGGATATGGTGCATTGCATGTTGTTCCAAGGGCTCCCATGGAACACACTCGGTCGAAATGTCATTCTGAGCAGTGTGGAGTCAGATATTATATATATATATATATATATATATATATATATATATATATATATATATATATATATATATATATATATATATATATATATATATATATATATATATATATATATATGTTTATATATTTATATATTTATATATGTGCGTAGAGAGAGAGAGAGAGAGAGAGAGAGAGAGAGAGAGAGAGAGAGAGAGTGTGTGTGTGTGTGTGTGTGTGTACTTCCTAACATCAAACCATTCCTCATAACAAGAATGGGGCCTCTCGAGGAGAACAAGACAGGACTTACAGACTCGTTCATAATTGTGAAAGAAGTCCCAGTGAGACAACGTCCACACCGACCACCTCTTCATTCAGCTACACAAATGTTCATGATCAGTGCGTCAAGCTCCTGTGAGTCTCTGTGGGTGCGTCAATACCTGTCGATAACTGTGAGTGATCAGAGTTCACCACAGACAGGAAAACTGCAACACCTTGAAATTCCTTCGACGTCTTAATTTTGTCTCCATGATGGAAGTCAGCAAAATATGTAGGAAATGAGAGAGAGAGAGAGAGAGAGAGAGAGAGAGAGAGAGAGAGAGAGAGAGAGAGAGAGAGACATTTATGTTGAGCCGGAGCTCGTTAAGATATTGTTTATTACTGGCTCTGAATTGCGTCCTCCATCTCTCTACTATAATATGAGCGCCATTTAGACGCCAGTGCGGAATGTTTGTCATTTTATCACGCTGGGTGTCCTTTACAGAACTATTCTAATCCACAAAATACATTATTTACAACTGTATACTGCCCTTGTTAGGAACAAATCCTTCAGAAAATCCCGAAATCGTAGGATGAGATTTGCAAATCTCTGCTCATGAAGTGATTTGTCGTCAGGAGAGCTGACCTGATCTCACACACGCTCTTGGGACAAATAGATCGACGACGATTCACTTGAAGTACCTCTCATCTTTTTAACTGAAACTCTTTTAAGATCATTTAAAAGCTAAACGTAATTCAGTTCAATTTTCGTGAAGGTATTTGGTTTGGCTTTCATAATTTCCTTTGCTAATTCACTGAGCTGCTTTGACAGACATCCAGAGGAACGTTTGAGAGGAATTTGAACTTTGGAACAACTGCAAGGGTCAGTCAGTCAGTCAGTCAGTCAGTGACCGCTAGTGCCCCTTCCTTAGACACTGACTCATTCCACATCACGTCTTTTGTTCCCTGCCTAAACCAGCTACGTTGACCAGTTCCATTGGAACGCCCCTTAGCCCACTTGGTACGAAATGCTTCCAGCGTCTCACCCAACCACAGTCTGTATATCCCTGTGGTCCTTTTCATTATTTACTGTGGGCACCTAAATAGAGGTCCTTGATTCGATTCCTCACACTGTTGGACTGAACTGGAACAGTCTCCCTTCAGAGGATGTCGTGCACTTGGAACTTCTTCAGAAGTTCAAGCGAAGTTGCAATGCATTACTACCCTAATACCATTCTCCTTCCATTTTAATACATTTTTTATCTATTCATTAATTTATTATTTTTTTTTCTTTTTTACAAGTCAGGTATTTTCTTTCTGTATTTCCCTTTACCTTCTCTTACTTCTTCCTAATGAACACCACAATATTCTTTGGAAGCTTCTTGCATTTCAAGTCAATGGCCTCTGTGGGCTTGTTACATATGAATAGGGGTTGTTTTTTGAATAATAATAATAATAATAATAATAATAATAATAATAATAATAATAATAATAATAATAATAATAATAACAACAAACAAATAAAAACAGATTTATCGATTGAAAAGCAATGAAAAAGTCTCCTTATTGCGCCTTTCAACTTACACAGGTGTTGTTGTCCCCCTTGTTAAGCTACCCCATGGGGTAATCCACTCCCAGTCGGAGAGGGCTTCAGACAAAGCACCACAATGAATCAATATTATTATTAGAAGGAGAGTGTTAAGGACAGTAAGATGTGTAGGAAAGAGGATATGAACGGAGGTACAGTAAAAGGAATGAAAGGGTTGCAGCTAGGTGCCATGGAAGGGAGGCTGCAAAGACCCTTAAGTAATGCCTACAGTGCACGGCGTGAGGTGCACTGACGGCACTAACCCCCTACGGAGCCTGTATTCCTTAGGAACAGTTATATAAGTCATCTAAATTTGTCAACTCGAGATGGCCATCTCTGTGCGCTCTCTTCAAAACCTTCCTCCCACCGAATGAGCCAAATGGGAGGAAATCAAAAGAAAGCTGAGATTTCAGTATCGACATCAAATCAAGATATGGTCAGGTATGAATGCCGTTGAAAATTGAACAATTCATTGAGTTTCTATCCATTCTCAACTTGAGTGTCTTTGCAAAACTTCTGGAACACTTTCAAAATTCTTAAGAGAACTGACCCCTTGAAATGCGACGCGATAGCCGAGTTCAGAGAAAAGTTTTCACCAGAATGTTCGTCTAAACTCGTTCATTCAGTCGTTTACTGCAAGATGACTACTGCTTCTTTTATATGCATACCTTCACACACATGTATACAGTACATTATATATATATATATATATATATATATATATATATATATATATATATATATATATATATATATATATATATAGTATATATATATATATATATATATATATATATATATATATATATATATATATATATATATATATATATACAGTATATAATGCATATATATATATATATATATATATATATATATATATATATATATATATATATATATATATATATATATATATATATATATAATCCACACATCGGAGGGCACTATAGTAGGCAGGAGAAGGGCGCAGGAACACATACAGAACCAGTACATACATTTATTCGTCTACGCGTTTCTTGACCCGTGGTCACATCATCAGGACATCATCTACAGTTATAAATTAAAAAGGGACATTCAGCATAAATAGTTAAAAGTAAATATACACAAAACATAAAAAAACTTAAAATAGAAAATCAGTTGAACTTAAACAATCGCACTTAAATACATTTACACATTAAAGAACCAGTAAAAGAAAACTTAAAATGTAAACTTAAAATAAACTTAATAAAAACTGAGCTTAATAAAAAGGAACTTAAAAATAAACTTAAAAGGTAGAGCAGAAGGCGCACCTCTCAGGATGAAAGAGGAAAACACACTAAAAGAAAACAGCATAAAAACAGGAGGAGGAGGAGGAGGAGGCGG